>NC_135734.1:22932500-23232500 GCF_041903045.1 Epinephelus lanceolatus
GCTGAGCAGGCATGAAACCAACAATGTTCAATTATCACATCAACAGCAACAAAAGTTAGAAATAAAAAAACACAGCTTGTTTGTTTTAGTGTACAGCAGAAGTAAGTTTCGCTTTGTAAATGTAAATGTCTCAGCCAAAGCAGGAGAGCTGCAGCTGGACTCATAGCAGATCCGGCGGTCCCTTGTGGGTCTGAGTGGTTACAGGTGTCTCCTTTCCCATAATTGGGTCTAGATGGCACCATCATTCCTGTGACAGCCTGTATGGACAGGATAATTGTAGCCTCGAAGTCTATTTCAAACATCATTAAGTTTCAAAGCAGGATTTGTCACTTTGTCCAGCAAGGAAAAGAAAAGAATCCGAGACAGGAAGAAGAAAAACAATTACAGCTATCCCACCGAGGACGGCGTCAATATATAATCAACCTTTCCAGTCCCGTAGGGAGGGAGAGGATGTGATGTTTGAATCACATGTCAGCGCTGCCACCTTTCATTTCAATGAGGAGGATTCAGTGATATGATGATGGTGCGCTTTTAGATCCAAAGAGGGGCAGCCATGCCTGAAAGGGTTAATCTCTGAGCCTGTTTAATTCCTCTTTAATTTGAACACTAATTCCAAATCCTAATTGCTTTTCCACCAAAATCGCTGGAGCTGAAAATTTAACTGGTGGCAGGCGGTGCATATTGTTGGCCATTTCTGCTCACGTGACCTGGGATCACCGGTGAGGTCTATCTGCTGCCGAAACATTAGTCAGCCAGAGTCAACATCTGCCTCCCAATTAGAGGGAAGATGGAGGGAAAAGGGGAAGATGGATAGAGATAGACAGATAGAGCGGTAACGGGGTGATAGATGCGCACAGATGCAAAGATAGGAAGCAGAGGAGGAAATTGCAAAGCAGAAAAAGATAGTGAAGACAAGAATAGAGGTGAGAGGGTTTATAAAGACCACTAAAAGCAGAAGTATAAGGGGAAGAATGGGAGTGAAAGGGCAGTGGATGGACGGTGTGTAAGAGGATAATAACTCTCATCAGTGGAGAGAAGATAGAGGTTGAAAGAGTGGCTGCGGTACAGTAGATAGAGAGGGAGAAGGAGAAGTAGAGGTTGAGAGGTAAGGAGGAGGGGGGAGAGAAAAGGTGGAAAAGCAGTGAATCTTGGGGGAAGTAATGAAGGGGACAGTGTCCACACAAGAGCCTCTAATGGAGCCCTCTCCTCTCTGAGGACACAAGGACACAGTCAAAAAAAAAAGTAAAAAAAAAAAAGACACTATGAATGAGATCAGAAAAAGGCAGCCTTCATGAGTCGGAGCAAAGGCCAGATGAGATGCGCCTTTTTACCTTGACCACAATTAACTGCATGATAGCCATGCCTGAGGATCTCTACCTGCTTACTCTTATTCAGGAACACAGTAAGGATCGAAGCCGTGTGAAGGGCAAGCAGCTGAACCTGCTATACAGGCAGTACAGTAACTAAATGGGAGTTATTTCACATGTCCAGGGTTCCAACTGCAGTTAATAATGGTAACTGATTGGCAATTGAAGCATTTCCAATGTTGCCTGGGAAGCTCACAGATCTGCAAACTCATGTTTCATGTGCTCCGGCAGATGTGTGTGTGGTCACTCTCTGCTTTGGACAGATATCCAGCCACTTGAGATCTGACAGGCCAATCACAACCGTTTATCTATTGTGGGGCATGTTTGAGACAATGACTTTATGTAGAACAAGTCCATCAAAATGGTTTTCACCTTTTCTGTTGTTTCAAATAGTAGAGTGAGAAACTTTTTATCTTTTGATGGCAAAAATGAAAACTGACACTCCACCATCACAGCTCATCTCTGTGCGCTAGGGGTGGGCGATATGGCTCTAAAATAATATCACAATATTTCAGGATATTTTTGCGATAACGATATTCCTAACAATATGACAGGCTGTTATGCTACTGAACTACTGCACATTCACATATGTAGTTTTTTGTCGAACCGCGAGTGTCACGTAGGTTTACATTACCAAAGGTTTATGGCGAAATGACCTGACGACACCAACTCCAATGTGCGCATGGTGAGAAATGAGAGGGAGAGATGCTGTGCTGCTGCTGGAGGAGCCACTGAATGAGTTCCCTCTGAGCGGTAATTCACTAAAGTCTGAGAAGTCTGGGGCTAGGACACCTAGTCCTGATGACGCCACAGTTTATTCCACACTACTGAAGCTGCTCCTCTTTTTTGAACCACTGCGGAGTCAGTAATAATTCCTCTTTCAGCCATGCTTGTTGTTGCCAAAGGTATCAGTATGACGTCAATAGGTCAACAAGTCCAAATATCACGAGTATCACAATATGATCTTTTCATATGATATCAAAAATGATACCAGTACTATTGTGAACGAGATGATATGGCACACCCCGACTGCAGGCTGTAGTCTGTGTACATTTGTCTGTTTCATTATATTTTTCCTTCCGAGCTACATCACATTTTCTTGCTCTGATTGGTTGTACATCTACCCAGTCATGCCCAGAGTTGTTTTGTTTTGATAATGCCCCCTGATTTTGTCCGGTGATGTCCGGCTACTTGGATGGGCGTAAAATTATCCTGGTTGAATCACCTATACGAAAAATGAGCTGTAGTGTTAGCATTTGTCTGATTCGTTAAAGGGACACTCCACTTGTGGGATCTACTTCTGAGAAAACATTTGTGTATCTTTTGTGGCTCTGGCAGGGATTTGTAAAGAAGACGTCATCGAATTTATCCCGATTTGATTGTGAAGTACTCTCAATTGCAATATGTATATTGTAGGATTCAGTGTTTTTTGTGGCTTGATACATTCTAGGGAGTAGAGGTCATAACGTCTTTGCCTCTGCAGCACTATATTTGACTATTCTTTATTAAATCTGTCTCTCGCAAGTCTCCAAATGTTACGGAAATACAATGCAAATTTATTGGAAAACCTCTCGTAAAAAAAGTCTAAAGATACAATTCTGAAATTGCAAGCTGATTGGTTGATCCAATTCCTGTCGGCAAGTGGACGTAACATTATACTCACAATCTTTTTAAATATAAAAGAAGCAGCCGTGCAAACCCCTGCACATCTGTCTACATTTAGCCCAGGCTGATAGGCACTGTATCTACAGGAAAAATGCGACTGAACACTGGCGACCATAACCCTAAACCTGCAATACTGTGAAACAGTATCCAGGAGAAACCCTTTTTTTTATTTTGGGGAAAATTGAGGATACTAAATTTCTAAAAATAAAAAAATACTTCTGGAACCAGCAACATGTCAAATATGTCAGAGCTGCAAAGAAAGTCAACACTCCTGGCTATGTTCTGTTCCGATAGCCTCTGGATCTCTGAGTGTGTTTTATTGAGGGTTTTCTGTCCATATTCTAGGCTAAATGGGCATCTGCTACTGTAACACTCAACAAAAGGTCAGATGATGTTTGACAGCACGCCAATGGCAAAACAGACTGTATGAGAAAACTTGCTGAATTGCAGATACTCGTGGAACTGAGTAGTAAAGGTGGCAAGACTTCATATTTACTTTATAACACTTACACCTACAGGTACACTGGATATTCTGCTCTGCATTGCCTACGTGTGAAGGAAGTGGTTGAAAACGCAAACTGACACAAAACAGCCCTTCATACTGAGGCATTAGTGCTAAACACTGACGCTCTGTGTGGATAGAAACTGTTCATGTGGCCCTGATGTGTGTGGATTGGCACTATGATATAAATGGACTAACAATAAGGAGCACAGTGAGAAACACCTGCTCACAGAGTCTAGGCTCAATACTGATTGAAACATCGTAGTGCTCTTCCACCTCTGCTTGCCTCCATTACTCCATCGCCTCCCTCCTGTGCTGATTCCCTAATTACCCCCCCAGGCAAGATGGAGAGGGAAAGTCTCTTAAATCTCTCTGCAACTGTTAGCAAACTCCATTAGGAGAGAGCGAGTTAGACGCAGCGTCCCTGTCCCCCCACTGGGAGGGCAACTGAGAGAGAAGGCACTCAGCGGCTGGTTTTGATCTTGCACTTTCATTTACGAAGGCCTTTTTTGGGAGGAAGACGGTCCATAAAAGGGAGAGACGTGCTGTCAGAGTCGGGGAGAAGGGAGAGGGAAGGAGAAGGACGGAGCATCAGTGGGCAGATGTTCTGAGTACACTGCAGCCTCAGAACGTGAGAGCTTTCCGAAGAAGTCACGCCATGTCGACAGATCTTTATCTGAGGCCACTTAACATGCTGCATGTCACAGTGTTGAGGATTTTTTTTAAAGTAATTTGGATCATTTTGGTGACCTTGGAAAGGTAGATGTGTTTTCTGTGTTCTTTTTATGTGTGTATGTTAGCCTGAGCTTATAGCTCCTGTCCCCAGTGGTGGGTGGAGTAATAAAAATCTATACTCAGGTAAAAGTCCAATTACTCCCACAAAAAGTGACTCAAGTAAAAGTGAAAATTACCCTTTGAAAAACCTACTCATAGTTCTTGTTTTGATGAGCAGGTCAGTTAATCAAACAAATGAGGACAGCCTACACAACTGAGATATGAATAATCTCCCACCCTCTCCCCATCTCTACCCCCTCTCTTACATCAAAGTTTGATATTGCACATGAAAAATTAACATAGCTAGTGTTAAGCTAGCTAACTCATTTTCACCCACAGTATGTGCAATTTACTTCAGTGCAGGGTTTCCCTCAGGTGGCAAGTATCTTTTGACAGGGCCTGGCACAGGCCAGCGGATACAAATCTTTTTAATGGGGGCCAGCAACACTTAGTTTTGATGTTAACAATGCAGCAAAGTTAAATTAAAATAAGTTTTTGGTGTGTAAAATGTACCATCTGGTCTGATATGCAGATTTGGTGTAAAGACCTATGAGTGATTGAAACGGGGACAAAACTAGATTTTGTATTTGGCCTCCAAAAGGCTAGAAACAGTCCTGCTAGCTGGTGCGTCTACTGAAAACGATGCAGCTGTCACAAGAAGAGGAACAGCATGTTGCCAAGGCAAAAATGGGATAAAGAGATCTCATTGCAGTCTTATGTCCCATAGTGGATGAAGAGGAGTCAGTAAGTTTGTAAGTGGTTAATGTTAGTAACATGATCTGTTGTTGAGTTTTGACTCCTCACAGTAACAGTAATGTCAGCTCACTCAGGGCCGAATTCACAAAAGGACTGCGTGGCTTTTGCGGCCGCTAAACCGGTAAAAATGTCTAATTCACAAAGCACGCGCAGAGGGTGAAATGCTCCACTAACTGCGCTGTCAAGCAGATTGCGTCTCGGTGCTCCGGTGTTATTTGCACGTATTTAAATGAGCTAATATGGATATATTTGGTGCAAAAATTGCCCCTTTCTATGCAAATGAGCCTCATTGATAAACAACGTCTAATTCACTAACACCAGCGCTAATAGCCACACGCAGTTTGAGTGAAGTAAATAACGTCTTTAGAAAGCTGGTGCAAACTGGGCGCTCCTCTGTGGAAGCCTCTCGCCCAGACTTTCCAGTGATCGTGGCAGCAGTGATCGTCTGTTAAATCAGTCTGTAAATAATATTTGGACATTATTATAATCATTATTATTTTAATGGCATCCGAAGATATTGATGCATTGAACAGGTGACAGTCTGCGGTCGTTCTCAAAACACACTTCTGTCACGCACTTCAAAAGCAACTTTTCAATAATTTATTTTACGAAACGGGGGAAACAAACGTGAACAAAAACGGTTCCATAATTCATATTAAATTCAAAAGATAACGAAAAAACAGCTACAAGTGAGAGGGAATAGTGGTCAAACTTGGTCAAATCCACAGCCTCAACTCATCCGACACTGTTAGACTGACTCACCAGCAGACATCACTACATGAGGGTATACAGTATTCAGTACTTTGCCAAACAAAGTCTGCCATTATTCTGCCACGGTGTTCTTGGCGCAAAGCCAGTATTTATACTTTGCCATGTGTGGCTTATTGCAATCAGAGGGAAATCAGGGGCAAACTGCACTCAGCTGCCAAACTTTGTGGGCGTGTTTGCGCTGGTATATCATTAGTGCAATATCCTTTGTGAATAGGACGTTAAGACGGAGTAAACTGCAGGTGCAAGTGAAGTGCAATTCAAGGTGCTATCAGCGGCCGCAGTTCATTCTTTGTGAATTCGGCCCTCAGTGTACATGCAAACATCAGCTGCTGACTTGTTAACTGTAATGTTAGGCTACTGTTAAAATCAAACTGTCTAACATTAGCTAACTGGGAATGTTAACATTAATACAAGCAAGCTTACACAACCTGTCAGCTGCGGCTGTCATGAGGTGAGAGGCTCTGTGCCTATGTGCGTGTGTAACCAGTTTCATTTTGCTCACCCGACATTAATAGGGTGGTTTTCTTGACCCGCTAGGCCACTTAAAAACATCTTAAATATACACTTCTAAAAATCCACAACGCTTTAGGCCAGACAAGGGGTAAACTTATGCAAGGCGGGCCATCTGGTTTGCACTTGAGGTGCTCCCCCAATTTACACTCAGCACTTAAAGCAGACTAGTGCTAATGAAGGTATAAATGGCAAATGTAGTGAAGTAAAAAGTAGATCAAAAATAAGTAGTAAAGAGCCGAAGTACAGCTTAAAAAGAAGAACATGAAAAGTATTTGTTCCTTAAAAATATATACTTTTTTCTCATGTGTCTCACTTGTAATGTGTTACTATCCTCTCCTGCTTGACCCACAGACCACAGGTGATTTTTAATAATAAAAATGAATAATGACAACAATGAGGAGAAATATCTAAAACAACCTATTCGCACACATTTAACAGGTTCAACCAGTTTCCCAGGACAATGGTTTATTTCTCATTAACATGAGCTGAATGTGATCAGGTAGCTCATGTTGTTATTTACTGTTTTCTGTGTTTTTGATTACCTGCACAAATTAAATTTCACAAGTCACAGGTTCACTTAGAGCAGAGCGGGGGCTGGGTGGCAGAAAGTGACAAATAAAGCCGTTTTCAGACAGATCCTGATCCTGGCTCACGGTTTGATGGGATCTCTCCCCAACGTAACATCTGGTGACGGTGATAAGGGCGGTTCCCTGTAGGTCTCCCTCTTTGATGGCTTTCACACAGCGCTAGATTTGAAGATGTGTTGTAATGCTTCAGAGAACCTTTGATATCTGGGTCTGTAGATACAGAATGTGATACTGCAGCTTTACACATACCCCTCCCCCCTTTGCCTGGCATTTTGAAAAAAATATAAAGTGGCCAAGGATTTTTATTGAACAGCTATCCTTAATAAAGGCTTGTTGCTACACACATTCAGTGGCAGTTTCAGTAAATATGACAAAATGTTATTTTCTATAAAAGTTACCAATGACAGCTTTACGGAGAGCGGATCACCAGAAAAACAAAAGCATATCAGTACAAACATTGATGGAGGCAAAACAAAAAGTCAGGTAAAGCTTGTAAAACGTCCAAAAAACTTTATGAAAATTCACAAGTACTATACACCAGTCAGACTGAATTTTTTTCTTCAACTGTGAAATTTAACCATGCAGGTAATGTCCCTTTTCTTTCCTTTTGTTGAGAAGTTTTTTTCCTCATAGCCTCAAGAGATTAAGTGAGAAAATGTGTTCCTAATTGCTTGTTGGTTTTTGATTTGGGTGTATACTGTACATTTAAAGGCACAAGTTTCATGACGCAACAGCTCACTTAAAGATAGCATTGCTTGCTACCTGGAAATGTCACACAATAGTGATAAGTGACAAGTGATAATTGAAAGCTCATCAAATGTTGTCTTTGCTGTTGTTGTTGTTTTACTGTACCATTAAAGGGAAATTTCGGTTTATTTCAACCTGTCTTCTATCGTCCTAAATTTGTTTCAAGTGACTAGTGACATAAAAATAATAGTTAGCATGTTAGCCGTTAGCCTAGATACAGCCAGGGCGCATAGCAGCATCAGACCTGTTAAAACGTTAGTGAAAGGGCATACTTCAAGTGCAAAGTTAGTTCACTAAACAAGCTTTTTTCCCACAAAGACCGCCTCATATCGTTAGGATAAATGTCAGAGAACATATAGAAAACGACATGTAAACGTGTTGTCTTACCTTACCGGTGTGGTGCCATGTTTGTTTACCATCTAGCTCTGCTTTCCAAATCGCAGCCGAAATATCGCGAGAACAAGCAGCGATCTCATACCGTGCCTGAACAAGCAGCAACAGCTGGAAGGCAGAACCGGACAGTAGCCTGAAAAGTTCATTCCTTTATTTTATGAAAGATTTATAAAATAATGGCTGACTTTTTGCCAGACTTCGACTTTGTGGAGGACGAATTTGATTTTGCAGAGTTTGATGACCGCCCTTATTTATTTGAGCCAGAATACACTGACGAAGAGCTTTGTGAAATTGAAGAACGGAGGAGGAGAGAGAGAGAGGCGCAACAGGTAGAGGACGAGAGAGGAGGAACAGTTGCTGCAAGGCTGCATAGCTCTGGAGATTGGTGGTGTACCTGTGAATGCTGTGCCCCAGTGCCCACAGAAGAGGAATGCCTCTGTTGCAAGGAATGGGACCGGTTGCAGCCTTATTTTCAAGGTCTGGATGTGACCGAGGACGAGACACCTCTACCTGGAGTAACGTTAGTATCCAAGCGGGTTTCATCTAGAGCTGGCGAGATATATTTCGGCCGTGCTTTGGAAAGCAGAGCTAGAGGGATAAACAAACACGCCACCACACCGGTAAGGTAAGACAACATGTTTACATGTCGTTTTCTATATGTTCTCTGACATTTATCCTAACAATATGAGGCGGTCTTTGTGGAAAAAAAAGCTTGTTTAGTGGACTAACTTTGCACTTGAAGGTTGCCCGTTCACTTACGTTTTAACAGGTCTGACGCTGCTATGCGCCCCGGCTGTATCTAGGCTAACGGCTAACATGCTAACTATTATTTTTATGTCACTAGTCACTTGAAACAAATTTAGGACAATTGGAGACAGGTTGAATTAAACCGAAATTTCCTTTTAAGCTCTCTGTGTCCTGATGGGTAAAGGCAATACATTGCTACAATAAATGTAAAAACTGTGACTGTATTTTTTGCCAATCCTTAAGTAGCAATAGATATGAATACTGTTTGATGTTTCATCACTGTTTAAACCTGCAGTGGGTCGTGGGAGACAGACGCCTGAGATATTCCAGCAGCATCGTTGGACACCGTGCCCCCCTGAGCAGCACCTGTCAGCTGCAATACTGTGACAGGTTTCAACAAACCACCTGTAGTTAGGATGAAAAGAGAGCATGTCACTTGGAGTAACCCCTCAGGGATTTCCATGATCACCTTTCGATTCCACAGAATGACCCAAGCCATGTGCAAAGTCTTGATGTACACTGGGGATCTGTGAAGCTCAGCGCAAGCGATAACCGCACTCAACTGATCACTAAAAGCACTTAAAATGTTTGAGTTATATGTCACATTAAAGTTAAGTTTAAAGTGGAATAAATGTATATTATAAGAAGGAGCTAGGTGAAGTGCTGCATTCAGGGTTCCCACACATTTTCATGGACAAAAATGTAAAACTTCTCTGCAATTTTTCAAGGACCTATAATGAAATTCCAAGACTATTATCACACTGTCACATTGTCCTGTATGATCCTGGGTCTTTGGTAATATTATGTTATCTTGTGGACTCCATTTTGGGGTTTACTTTTTTGTGTTCTTCCTCATTTTGTATTCATTCAGGTTTCATCTGCTTCCTGTTTAATTTTGTAGATTCTCTCCTCATGTGTCATGTCTGGTTTTACCTCCTGTGTCTGTGTGTTTTCCCGCCGATTTCTACCACACCTGTCTTCCTTCAGTCTCATTAGTCCCTCCCTGTTCCCAGAGTCTTCCCTTCACACCTGTTCTATATTAGTCTTGTTTCCTCCACCCTACTGTTCCCAACCACACCCCTGTTGTAAGCCAATCCCCATTTCCCTCCTTTTCTCCATGTCTTCCTTCT
The DNA here is from genome assembly GCF_041903045.1 of Epinephelus lanceolatus. Taxonomy (NCBI): domain Eukaryota; kingdom Metazoa; phylum Chordata; class Actinopteri; order Perciformes; family Serranidae; genus Epinephelus; species Epinephelus lanceolatus. The sequence continues at coordinate 22,942,453 of NC_135734.1, forward strand.
CCAGCTGTGTCTAGTTCTTTTGATGAGTTTTCTGTGTATACATACCTATGTGTTTCCCTTTGTTCCTTGCCAGTTCATCTTGTGTTCATCCTTGTGTTCTTGGTGTCATTCACTGCTCTGGTTCCTGCCTGGTGTCTTGTGTTCAGTTTTTTTTTTTTTTTTTTTTTCTGAGTTCATTGCATTATCCCGGTTGTTTTTCAGTTCAGTTTTGGTTTTTCTGTCATTTGGATTTTCAGGTACTTGCCTGTTCTGGATGCATTAAAGACAAAACTTAAACCTGCCTGCTGCTCTGCATTCGAGTTCTTCCTGAACTGATTTATGACACATTATTTTTTTTCTCTTATTTAAACATATCAGATTCCAACTCTATTCAAGCATAATTCCCGCTAGCTGGCATACATAGAGGGAGAGATGGAAAGTGTGGAGAGAAAATTAGGAAAAGTACGTGATGTGAAAACAAAATTTCAAACATGTGTGCTGTGTGCTACATTACATGGAGGGTTATCAAAGGAAGATAAAGAGTTTCATTGCAAACAACCAATGTTCCATGACTTTTCCAAAACTTCCAAGGGTTTTACCAACTCCTTGACTTTGCCAGGCCTGGAAAACAAGATTTCTATAACCCTGGGAACCCTGTGTAGTGGGTCAGAATATTGAATTAGTGTAAAAAAAATTTGAACAGAGTTTCTGGTGTGTAAAGAAAGATGCACACAAAAGATTTCAGTCAAAGTCAGAGTTGATATTAATTAATGTATCTCAAAATCATATCTCAAAGTTGGCTGCGTATCCCGCTCTCTATCTGCGCAGCTGCTGGGTATAAAAACCAACTTCAGCAAGAACTGTGCGGCACTTAACTTGAAGTCTAAACTGGGTCCATTATTAGTGAGTAAACGATTTAACTGGCGGAGGATATATTAAAAGCTTAAATGGGCCAGAAAAGTGTAAAATGTCTCCTTGAACCTACACTGAAGATGAATCGTAGTCCTTCTTGTTTTCTGCAACTAAACAGGCAATTAGGCCGACACAGCTTTGCAGCCTATTTTCCTAATTAAAATTCATCAATTCAGAGACCAATGACTGAGCAAAGGAAGCTCCATGCACATAATGCCTTTTTGACACAACTCTCCAACACCTGGCATTGTGTGCTCCACAAACAAATGTTACCTGGCAGTGATTGTTTAATGAAGAGCGGAGCAATTATACTGTACATAGTGTAATGTATTTCTAGTTAATTAGTATCACAGATTGCCTTCTGTTCAAAACAAAATTTAACTCAAAGACTTATGTCGTCATGCTCTTTTTTTTAAACTAAACACAGATTATCAGAGTGAAAAACGAAGAAAGTAGCTTTTGGAATGTCTGGTTGCCCTCGCTAATTAGGAGCTCTGTATATAGACTCACGCTCCACTGAGGAGTAACCAGTGTTCACAGACACACACGCGCACACACACACACACGTACACACACACACACACACACACACACACACACACACACACACACACGCACAAAGCCAATCCCACACTTGCTCATCCATACACACACACATACAGACACACAACATGCCTTCCTATATTGTTTACAAATTCCCCCGAGATTAAACTTAGCAACAGAACAATATCTGAACGCTGTGAAGACAAACATGGGTCCTTGGGGTCTGATTGTTAGAACAAGAGTTCTTCCAGTCGAAACATGAAAGCTACTTGCACATTCTGCTCTCGTCTCTGGCTTTGCGCTGACCACAGCTCTGTTCCCTGATTCTGAGGGAAGGTCTACATCTCTCCATGCTCTGCAGAATCTGATAATGATGCATCCAGCCAGAATACTGTGACACAAATATCTCATGAGCTCGCCCTCGTCTGAACCGACCGAAAACTTGAGGCGTCACGGCGAATTCACACCTCGTGTCTGTTTATAAAATGTTTACTCAAAGATGAAACATTAAGTTTTTCTGGAGGGCCCAGAAATGATAAGGAAGAGCATCGGATTGGTCAAACTCACGGATGTAGAGCTGAAGATGTAAACAGGATCACTGGGCTATAAGAGGCTGTGCAATATAGTCATTTCAAACATTTTCTTCACACACTTCTTAATATTTCATACCAATGCAATAAAACCTTTTAACTATGCATAAATCAGTCTAAAGTACAGCTTCAAATGGATTATTGCATTTTCTGTGCATTCATTTGAATTGTTACATAATACAATTTAAATGATTATAATTGTAAATGATTGCAGGCTTGTATTTATAGGTGTTTTATGGCTTCCATTATGACTCACCCATTCAGAACAAAAACAAAAAGAACAAAAAGTGCAGTTTGAGCTCATATTGTCCTACCATTAACTGTTCAATTCTTCTCAAGGCACAATGCGAGCTTTGTTATTAAACTTGTATGTTTGGTAACCCTGAATCAGACAAGGTCAAACATGAAACTCTTACACAGAATAAACTCTACACACAAATTCCCACAAACACGGCGGTGGTAGCTCAGTTTGGTAGCGACTTGGGATGGGAATTGGAGAATGACAGTTGAAGTCCTGCACAGACAAAGTACAGAGTGTGGACTGGTAGCTGGAGAGGTGCCAGTTCACCTTCCAGGCACCGCCGAGATGCCCTTAGAGCAAGACACAGAACATCTAACTGCAGCCATATGCACCTGACCATGGGCAATCCCATCACCCTGAGGTCAGCCTGAATCTGTTTTGATTGTAATCTGATTTTAATAAGTCTGGACAGCAGTGCAAAACACAACAATGTCAAATCCAGTGTGACGGAAGTGCAGAGCAGAGTCCATGCTGCTACTAGCAAAGTGCTGCGGAGGACAACAATCAGTGGACAGATGCCGATGGAGGAGTTCTGCACTGCAACAACAGCATGGTTGTTTGGTGAGTGAAATCATGAACCTCTATTACTCATGCTTCTACACCGGAAAGCCATGTCACCAGTGTAGCTCTATAGTTACAGATGCCTACGTCGTTACCAAAGCAACCCATGCAGATATGTTGGTGAATCTTCTTCTAGAAATATTTGTTTATTAGGTCCCAAAGTTCCCAACCTGTGGGTCAGGACCCTCAAAACAGCACAGAAAGATAAAGGTCAGGGGTCACGAGATGATTCACAAGAAAGGAAGGAAGGTGAAAAGGTTCTTTTGCTCTCTAGAAAACTAGAGAGCCCCCAACAAAAGAGGAATGAATTGGAATTGTAAAATACTACTGTGAAGTATATAACATGGAAAAGCTAACTTTTTCTTTTTTGTGTGTCCTTATATTTAGGAAATAAAATCAACCCAACAGGGAAACACATTAAAGGTACAGATATGGACAGGAACTTAACCCCTTCTCTTTAACAATGCTTTCTATGTGACTCATTGACCCAACCTGATATTTTGGAACAATTTATTTCTCTATGATTGTCTGTGCTTTTTTTTCTTCTATTTCTTTTCTTTCTTTCTTTTAAATTTCATTCTATAGTACATATAACTGTATAGAGTAAAGTTTAAAAAAAAAATTAAAAGGTTCTTTACAAGCTGTGACGAGGGGTCACAAGTGGACACTGCTTTATTTCATAAACCAAAAGAAATGGGAACCACTGGTGTAAAGGCACAGAGGTTATTTAGTGGATTCTTTCACACTCACAGTGCCCAACAATGGGGAATCAATTCAGGTTTTTTTCCTTCTCTTTCACCTTTGTCAAAATAAAAAATACAGGAACATTATCCGAGTATTGTGTGTACAGTGTATTTTGCCTGAATGGGTCATTTTGATAGCTGCCCACAGAAATATGATAATACTTTAGCATAACACAAATACTAACTTAGGAAGCTGGCAAATATTTTAATATAGTATACTTTAGCTTTCTTTTTGTAATATTCACCAGGTGCATTTCTATTCACCTCTTCTTTTGTGCATTTTCAATCTGTGCACAAAGAAATCTAAGTGGAAATAGCAAAAATTGAAAAAAAAAGTTATTACGCTTGGGGGAGGTAGAAAAGCTCTTTTCACCATCTCTGGAGGCCTTTAATAGCATTTGCACACATGCAGTGCTGTTAACAGAACTCTTCCAAGAGTAATGTTAGTTGTCCAAAACTCTATTTCCTTTGTCTTGTGTTCTCCCCATTATACATCCATTGTTGTCTTTGTTTGAGGTTTGACTGGCACTCTAATTATGTCATCCTGTTGCGCCCTCTTCTGCAGTAGCACGCTACTCAATAATTAGCACCACCTACCACTCATCTTGATGAACAAACTCCCAACGTTCGCATCAGAGCAGTGGATGGAAAAGCACAAAAATGCATTTTCTTTTGCAGATTCTCAACTCAAATTGTGAATCTGTGTTTTACCAGGCAGCTCCTTGTTGCCATTTAATTCATCAAAGAAAATCAGAAAAGGGACTTTAAATTTCTTGAAAGAGGTAAAGTGTCATAATGAACAACATGCATGCTTTTATTGTTCCTTAAAATTCCATAATTGCTTGGTGATGCAGTGCAGACTTCTCACAACCTCCAGTTACTCCTGTGTTACACTACTCAGCTGTAATGAGCAGAAGTAACTCTCACCTGGTTTGGACCCTTCAGCCACGGAGCCGTTGTACACCTGGTTCTGAAACTCTGGTCTGTTGTCGTTCATGTCGATCACATAGATGTACAGATCGATTGGGTTCTCCACCTGGTTCCCGTTCATGTCTACGGCATGGGCTCGCAGCTGTGAATGCACACAAAGACAGACAGCATCATTAGCATTCAACGCCAAATTTTCCAAATGTAGTTCAACTGACAGAAGGCCGCTGGCTTGATTGATATAAAACACTGCAGACTGTCTGCACTGGAACAAACTCAGCACACAACTTTGACTTTGTTAAGTGGCAACTTTGTTTAACTGGCAAATGCTCTGTTTCTTGTCTGCCAATGGGGCATGAGTATCCTGTTGGCATCTTGGCGCGGACAACAACAACACAGAAAGGGGCAAAGTAGTAAAATGTTCCAGACACAAAAACAACACCTATTTTGTTGTTAGCACAGCCAGAGGCCTAAAAAAAATATCAGAGAGGTGTTTCTGCTCAAGCTGTGGCTTCTTTTTTGTGAGCGGGGAGAATGTTTGTCTCAGTTTGTTTTGACAAAGCCAGCCATTCGGATGGATGTCTCTGACTGATGAGCTGTTCCTTGACAATTCACAGTGTGAGAATAGAGAGAGCAAAGAGGAAGAGCAGGAAGAAAAAGAGCGGTGCAGGGAAAAAGGCCGATGAGATGGGAAAGAGAGGAGGAGAGTGACTGAGCCTTGTGCAAGTAAATGAGAGATGAAAACACAAAGAGGCAGTGTGGGGGTGTGGGGGCTTGAACAGGGACGACTGACAAAAGCAATCATCATCTACAGTGGGATGTCTTAATCTCCACTGCTGCCGTTGCACACCCTCTACTCCCCACCAATCCCCACTAATGATATCTAACATAACGCAAAGCTTTGTAATAGCCCTGGAACCAAACCGGCACTGTTCACTGTGACTTACATTACTCTCATTCAATTGCCTAGAAATCCATATCCTCTGCAGAAATGTTATTCAATCACAGCTTGGCTTGGTAAGAGGAGAAGGGCTCTTATGTCTGGCTGAAAACTGACACACTGGCAGCAAAATATTTTGTCTGCCACAACACAGTTGAGGAGGATCTGCCTGCCAGCCTATTTACAGGAAGTCGTGGTGTATTGTGGGGTGACATGAAAGATTGAATGGCGACACCTGCCTTCACCGAAACACAACTAATCATGTCGGCTTTCGTGCCTGTCTGTCAAGGATGTCTCAAAAACATACACAAACACGGGCCCCGCTTGAGCATTCACACGCGCATCCAAACACCAATTCAGACACATGTTTATGCATATTAACATGGACATTGACAAAAGCGTGTGGATACACACTTGGGGAGATGCATACAGCCAATCAAAAGAGCCCTCTTTAGCCACTTAATGATCCTCAAGATGCTAGTTTTCCATTGGCTGAAGCACAGCAAACAAACATGGAGAGGAGACCCAACAAACAAACAAGCCCAATCTGTTTTCTCAGCTGTGATCACTGCACGCTGAGGGATGTGTGACTGTGATATGTGTGACTGCTTCACTGCATGGGTGTGTGAGCATGTGTGCCTGTGTGTGTGGATAATGATCGTGTGTTTTTGTTTGTGTTAAACTGGGTGTTTGTGTGTGTATGTTTTGTCCCTTCTGCCTGTGGATTTGTGTGTGTACATCCCTGTATATTTTCTCATATTCCTGAATGTTTATTTAGTATCTCTATATTCGTGTGTGTGTGTGTGTGTGTGTGTGTGTGTGTGTGTGTGTGTGTGTGTGTCTTCCTGAGTGTGTGTCTGTGCTACAGAGTCTGTCTATGTGTGTCTGTGTTTGTGTGCTCGATGGAGGAATTGGAAATGTGATCTAAGGGCCTGGAGGAGGGTGTGCACCGCGTAGACTGCAAATCTATGTGTGTGAAGAGACATCAGTATTCTGCAGGGTGAGCTTTAGTATGACTGGACCAACCACAGAGGAGAAATACAGTTCGTATTTGGCCCATTGGTCCCCTTACCCAATATATAACCATACTTGCATGGTACTTCCAGAAATCCTTGACAGTTTTGGACTCTATGCAGTTTTTTTTCTTTCTCTGGCCAAAGTGATCTCATGCCTACTCCTCATATTTTGATACGTGAGCAGGAGCCCCCAGCTTTATCATCATGACACCGGGGCAGCTTTTTGCATTGCACTTTGACACAGAATCATCAAGTCACGTGGGTGGGGTAGGCCTGTCATGATAACTACTTTTCTTTGACAATATATTGACCCAGAAATACTTGTGATAAACAAAGTCATGTGCCTGTTGGACCCATCCACCCTAAATGGACTTCCTCGCTCTTTGTACTTCGCCTGTTGCTCTGACCATCTAATAATAATGCGGATGGGTTTAGAGTTGGTTGAAAGCCCGGTGTGCCTCTCACACAGATGCTAAAGGTCGCCCCCAGCGTCACTATAATGAAGCCAGGGACTAGTGTTCATTTCAACTAGTCCATACCCATTGGTAGCTTTGTCACCTTCTACCTATGCCAATCCTCAATGCCTCTGTGCAGTTTCACATAGATTGACCACGTCAGTGAGTAGAAAAATGTGGGACAGACAGAATGACTGACTGACAGAAAGAAACACTGACAGTTTCCGTGATTATGTACAGCATACCATGCCATGACTTAAAAAATTACCAAAAATTAGAAAAAACCAAAACATTTGGCCACAGGGGGAGCCACAGCGATCAGTCGCATTTTAGCCATTTTTAAGCATTTTTCTGTTGGTATAGCGCCACCCAGTTGCCAATTAGAGTTAAATTTCTCCAGTCACCTTGAGGCGTCCTGTTCTACATATCTACCAAGTTTAGTAAAAATCGATAAGGCGGTTAGGCCTAGATAAGAAATTAGCTCTCTAGCACCCCCATTTTGTTTGATGGGGTCAATAATGGAGGGGTCCCCTCAGATTGTGTGTGGTCATATGCCTACTAAGTTGCGTGGTGATCAGTGAAACCCTTGAGATATTATACACCTTTATGTGATGAGCCACGCCCTCCACAATATTCATTGCCTTATTTAAGCTCAGTTTTAGTAAGTTTTCCAACTTTTGCCAAGAGGGAACTTTAGATATTGGTCTCTAGATTATGTTCACCGAGTTTCATGCAGATCGGTCAAACTTCCTAGGAAGAGATCGATTTTAAAGGGAAATTTCACTTTATTTCAACCTGTCTCCTATCGTCCTAAATTTGTTTCAAGTGACTAGTGACATAAAAATAATAGTTAGCATGTTAGCCGTTAGTCTAGATACAGCCGGGGTGCATAGTAGCGTCAGACCTGTTAAAATGTAAGTAAAAGGGCATACTTCAAGTGCAAAGTTAGTCCACTAAACAAGCTTTATTTCCACAAAGACCACCTCATATTGTTAGGATAAATGTCAGAGAATATATAGAAAATGACATGTAAACGTGTTGTCTTACCTTACCAGTGTGCTGCCATGTTCGTTTACCATTTAGCTCTGCTTTCCAAAGCGCGGCCGAAATATCGCGAGAACAAGCAGCAACAGCTGGAAGGCAGAACTGGACAGTAGCCTGAAAAGTTCATTCCTTTATTTTATGAAAGATTTATAGAATAATGGCTGACTTTTTGCCAGACTTCAACTTTGTGGAGGAGGAATTTGAAATTGCAGAGTTTGATGGCCGCCCTTATTTATTTGAGCCAGAATACACTGACGAAGAGCTTTGTGAAACTGAAGAATGGAGGAGGAGAGAGAGAGAGGCGCAACAGGTAGAGGACGAGAGAGGAGGAACGGCTGCTGCAAGGCTGCGTAGCTCTGGAGATTGGTGGTGTACCTGTGAATGCTGTGCCCCAGTGCCCACAGAAGAGTTGCTGCTTGTTCAGGCACGGTATGAGATCGCTGCTTGTTCTCGCGATATTTCGGCCGCGCTTTGGAAAGCAGAGCTAGATGGTAAACAAACATGACGGCACACCGGTAAGGTAAGACAACACGTTTACATGTCGTTTTCTATATGTTCTCTGACATTTATCCTAACAATATGAGGTGGTCTTCGTGGAAAAAAAGCTTGTTTAGTGGACTAACTTTGCACTTGAAGTATGCCCGTTCACTTACGTTTTAACAGGTCTGACGCTACTATGCGCCCTGGCTGTATCTAGGCTAACGGCTAACATGCTAACTATTATTTTTATGTCACTAGTCACTTGAAACAAATTTAGGACGATAGGAGACAGGTTGAAATAAACCGAAATTTCCCTTTAAGTGTTTTTCAAAAAAATTCAAAATGGTGGAAAATCTATATAACCGGAAGTTATGGGTTCTTGAGGCAAATTTGTTCCTCATGAGGAGAGGCATCTCTGTACAAAGTTTCATGTCTGTATGACATACAGGGCATGAGATATGCCCATTCAAAGTTTCCAATTTCAATCGGTTGCTATAGCGCCCCCCTTTGGCCAATTGATGTAATATTGCTTCATTCATGCATCCTCCCATGACCCTCTACCACTGTGCCAAATTTCACATGGATTGACCAAGTCAGTGAGGAGAAAAACGTGGAACAGATACACAGACACACCCACAGGCAGTTTTCGTCATTATATAAGATGACCGAAACTAGGACAGACATTTTTCTTCAATGACCTTTTTTCAATGACAAAAATGAGATGATGATGAGTTAACAATAGATCTTGATCGTAAAAACTAAGATGAAATCTATGTTTCATTTTCGTTGACGAGACGTGACGAAATGTTAGTGGTGGACTATTGGACATTGAAACCAGAGAATGGCCGTGATTACAATTATCTTCAAATGCCACATGAGCGACAGGCTGGTAAACTCTAGTAGACCAGATGTTTCGCTAGCCAGCAAAAACACTCACACCAGAGCAGCGTCAGTCATTGGTGTGAGCTGTGAGCTATAATTCAGCAGTAAATAATCAGCCGTGTGTGTCTGAGTGTGAATGGTGGAGCTGTTGAATGGATTTGTTTGGAGTTTGTTAGTTGCAGCGCAGGACTCACTCAGTCCAGATTGTCTCAGGAAGGTTTTTGGGTTGATTGCTGTTTGTCAGGCAGGTAGGAGGCACAGTTATCTGTGAGTGTAGCTGTGCTGTAAGTAAACAGTCTGAACTCAGATCAGTTTTCTCTGACAGAGATGAAAGTTTAGTTTTAATCACCAGCTCTGTGAGACATGAGACTAATCCTCCAGACTAACATGCTGCACAAGTTATTTTTCTGCTTCTTAACAGTGAGATGGATAAGTCAGAGTTTACAATGGAGCTGGGTACAAATCCTAGTTGTTTCAGCTTAGTTATTTGTGGTGTCAAAGTTTTTGAGACCATAAAAAGATGCTTTTCAAATGATGATCAGTAAGTGTGCTCTCCTAAATCACCCATAACCCTATCATAAACTGCTGGAGAAATCCAAGTTTGTAAGTGTGTAAGTTTGTAGTTGTAGAAAAAACTTGTCAAATTATATTAGTTTAAAGATAAAAAAAAAGTTTTCATTATTTAGTCAAACACCTCAACATTTAAAATATGAATAGGTACAATATGTTGTAGGATACATCATCTCTGGACAATATATTTCAGTGACTTTGATGATCCCCTGAATTTTCACCTGGGATCAGATCAAATTTCAATTTGTTTAATACTTTGATTTATGACCAAACATGTGCAAAACTAATGACATTCCCATCAGCCTCAGCTGTACTTTTTTATAATGCTTAATAGCAAATGTTAGCAGGCTAACATGCTGAATTAAAATAGTGGACATTGCAAACATTATGCGTGTTAAACATCTGTGTGTTAGCATGCTGACGTTAGAATGTCACTCAAAGCACCACCATGCCAAAGTACATCCACTAACTGGAGAGTCTTATTCTTGTTTTATGATCAATAACAAAAAATCAATATTATTTTTTTCTATATTTTCAAATTTAGCTAATAAAACATTCAATTGTCCATTAAGTTAAGTCAAGTTAATTTAATTTATATAGCTCAGTATCACAAAATCACAAACTGGCCTTAAGGGGCTTTACAGTCTGTACAGCTTATGTCCTCACACAAATGAAATCTGACAAATTAAAGCCACACACATATGGTGTTGTCGCACTAAGACAGTGCTGTCACTTAACATAAACTTCATGGTTAGGTTTTTGCAAGTAAAATTACGTACGTTATGTTTAGGAAAAGAAACAGGGTGATGACGTACCTTAAAATAATTCAAATCTCACTTTCTTTCAAACAGGACATGCACACTGGGAGAAAGTCCTGTGTTTGTTTGACCCATCCATCATCCAACCTGCCTCCTTATGTACACTTTCGCTCTTTAAACCACTTTCGTCTTTACTCCTGCCAGCGCATTTGTCACGTGAAGATTTCTGGTGCCATGTAGGAACAATGCATGAGAACAGCCTGGCAAATTACACGCACTGTCCTCAGACTGTCAAATCAGATGAGGAAAAACTCCGCCCTCCCCCAAAAAACCCTTTCACAAGAAAATATGGAAAGAGAGCGAAACTGAGGATGGACAGACATGCAATTGATGTTGCGTGCACAAATAGATCTAAGAATAAAATACAGTACAGCCAATCGATGCAGGAGGATGTTGAGCAACTTTCAGGTGCTACAGACTGATGGGATGTGAACAAGAGGACCTTCTCTCGAAATAAGTATCCCAACAGCACTATCAGCTGATCTTATGATTGATGCATCTGTGTAAAACACACATACAAACACTCACTGTACACCCCAGGACGTGCATTCATGCAAACAAACAAAAAAAATTGCAGACATTCTCATATTTGCTCAATTCTCCTTGTGCCCGGATGACTCACCGTAGATCTGTCTGACAAAACTGAAGCTCAGGCTAACACCCACTCTCCTCACCTCGCAGATCACTTCCCCCTGGTACTAGTCTGTCAAAAACAGCAGCCTCGTCTCTCTTTTCACTTGAACCCAAAACTAACAAGCAAAGTTTTGGCCTGCGAGAGCGCAGTAGTGCTGGGAACTTCCTGTCAAGTTGAAAGAAAGTAAGCAATGGACTAAATTTCCCCTGGGTCAAACGCTGGCTACATTCTCCTACACTAAATCATACATCACAAACAGCATGGGTCCACGGGAGTCTAAATAGGAGCTGCATTCAACTTCAAGTGCCCTCAACCTAACATGCTGTTTTCACTACAGGCTGTGTCAAATAAGAACTGTTTACTGAGCGGCTGTCCTTTCCCAGGGACCAATAACCTGGCTGCTTTATTGATCCCAATTTGCTGGTTGAGTGTAAGAGCAGGTATGGAGAGACAACAAACACACACACACCAGTGTCCGGGGCCAGAACGTAGCAAGTAACGTAACAAGAGGCTCATCTGAAAACTAAATGGAACACACACACCCAGAAGACAAACCAATCAAGACGGCAATCATCTAGAGCTTTGTGTTTGTTTATAGTCATTGCACGTCCTGTGTGTGTGCATTGGTGTTTATAATGTTTGCTGAGAGTGAGTGCTGACAGAGACACTGAAGAGATCCACTCTCCTTTATTCTATTCTTCCTCTGAGACAGCAGCATGCTTTTGAATTAGCTCTATCGGCAGCGCAGCCATCTATCATGCTGACAGGCACGCGGGTGTTGTGAGTCTGACACCAGTGCTCACCTCAAGTGGAGGTGTTAGTCTTTGCTGATATAAACTGAGTCCTGTAATGTGTGTGTGTATATGAACCAATGGCCTAGCGTTAACGCAAGTCCCATGTGGTCTGCATATTTAATTCGCACATTCATGAAGCTGTTTAACCCGAGGCTCCAGAGGGGCTAACCATGAACTCAAACCTCCCGTGTATGTGTGTGTGTGTGTGTGTGTGTGTGTGTGTGTGTGTGTGTGTGATGGGGAATTCTATGGGCCATATGCAATGCTAACTGTACAGCTGTCGGCCTGCACCTTTAAACAACACAGCTGCAAAGTGCACAAGGTGAACGTGGAACAACTTGTGGGGGTTGTGAAGTGAAACGGGGCAGCAGCACAAAACGGGAAGGTGGGAAACACACACAGAAAGTAGGAAGAGCTGCTTACAGGATGAACCATATTATTAGCATTCAATACACGTACGCACACACTCGAAGCCGCACCTGCTCATTAGCTCTTATGGTAAGAACAAAGACAACAGTTTTCCTACACTCCACCTCGGTTCTGTCTGTTTCCCTCTGTTCTATCTGTGTAGTTAAACCCCAATGTAAATGCCACCTGAAGTGGCTGTGTGTTTTGTCAAGGCATTCGTGCTTTCATTGCTGGCTACGGCATCAATCAGACGCTTGAGATGCTGGTGTGAAGTTACTGTACAGTTCTCTGAATGGGCTCCGACTTGTGGTTTTGTTGCGGCAGGCAACATTAGTGTTGGATTGAAAGGTAGATGGGGAAGAGAAAAGACGAGACACATTTCCACAGGGATAATTAGGAGATAATGAGACAGACGTAAATGGAGCAAGAGCGGGAAACAGAAATAGACTCGTTTCTTCCTTACATGGAAGGAGGCTCTCTCCTCTCGGTCCAGGGGTTGGGTGACAAACATGTTGCCGCTGATGGGGTCTATGTTGTAGATACCACTCGGGGGCTGATCAGCACCTGCTCCTGTGATGCTGTAGCGGATGCCAACATCTTTGTCCTGATCTGAGCGGATCTGAGAAAAGAACCAGAGAAACAAGTTTAAAAGAGAGGAAAAATCTGTTTTTTTTTGTTCTGGCTTTTCCTTCACTTGCAACAGAAAGCACAAAATGATCAGAGCATAGAAACATAAATTGTCAAAAAAAGGCATTTTGAAATAAAAACGAAAGTTGAAGAGAAAAGCGAGAGGACATGGGATGTTTGATAGAAACACTGATGTTAACGTTTCCACTGCCATCTTTCTTTTGTGCTAACGCTTTGAACCTACAGCCTGAAGGTAAAAATTGAAAATTGAACAATGGGCAGTGAGGGAAATACAGCCATTGTCTGATGATTCTGTCTGACCTGCTGAGTTTTCGGTTTACTTTACCATCATGGCAGCTTCTCAGCAGACCTTGAACAAGTGTGAAAGGACGGCTACCTGCCTGGATGATGTGAAAATGACTCATGCCCGTTATTCTCAACTACACCTAACTTGAGCTTGATATCTCAATGCGTCTGTTCCACCTTTAACACCTCGGCTGTTATTTCTCACACAAAATGTGACATTTAAAGAGTGATACATTTTACTTTGAACAAGTTTCAGTGAGAGCGTCTCTACTGCCATGGCAATAAAAATATCAATACTTTAGCTCAGCACCTTGCTGATTTAAAAGAAGACAAAAGAGAACTTGATTGAAGCATTTCTTTGTGTGGCATTGATTTTCAATAGGCTCCAAGGATTCTACTATCTCACCACACAATGCAGCAATGTTGATGTGGCATTCCTTAAATTCATGGGTCTGAAAGTGTTACCATTACGAATACAAAGGCTGAACTTTAGAGGTTTGTTAGCTGTGGACAGGGCCAGCATAACCATTTCCCCCTGTTTCCAGTCTTTGTGCTATGCTTCATATTCAATGAGTGGTATCAATCCTCTCATCTAGCTCTTGGTAAGAAAGCGAATATGTTCATTTCCCAGGAAGCATTCCTTTAACTTTTAAATCATGTTACATAGTGTTGTGTTATCGTGTGTGTTTATGGCCATAGTTGAGAGCAAATCAGTGCGGATGGGCTCAGTCATCTGAGGCAAACAGTAATTACAGAAATGTTGTTCATGCAAATGTGACCCTTAACATCCTCAAGTCAAGTGTTTACTGCGTAGGATTTAGCAATGAAGTTGCAGATTGCAACTAAATGAAACTTCTTCTTCTGTGCCAAGTTTGTAGGAGAATTACAGTGGCCAATGTGAAAATGCAAAAACATGAATGGCCCTATCAAAAGCTAGTGTTTGGTTTATCTGTTCTGGGCTGCTGTAAAATAACATCCATATCCATATGTAGATATAAACAGCTCCATTTAAAATATTTAAAACACGACAATTCTTATTTTCAGGTGATTATACAATGATGAAAACGTAGTTATAAATAATATACTCTATTTCTGCCAATACAGCCGCCCTAAATCCTACACAGTGGGCCTTTAATCACTTAATTTCAGTCCAAATCATTCTAATTGTGTTGTTTTCATAATTTATAGAAAAGCTCAATAACACTCAATAAAACACACATCAAGCTGAATTATTGTCCAGTTTTGTTTTACAAACCTACTGCACAGCGTCACTGATGAATTCAGTCAGTACTCACGATGTATTTAAGACACAATACTTAAAGCTATAGTTGTTTATTTTTAGAAATAATTACATTTCGTCACATTCGCTGAAACTGACACTGTATCCACACAGCAGTACATAAGACAGATAATCTGTGCCAAAAAATAATGCTCTTTCTCCTTATCATATTCCTCCTCAAACATCTAATGGCCTTATCTTATATGAACGAGAACAACCAATCAGCAGTCTCTAATGCAGCTGTCAAACTAAGCAGCACTGATCAAATATAACCCAAGATGGTGTTACTGCATTGCCTAGTTCTCACCACAAATGTTCTTAGAAACATATTTTAGTGTAATGTTTAGCTGTAAAATGGTGGCTGGGTCAAAAACGTCTCATTTTAAAAACTGTTCCCAACCATGTCTTGCTTGTGACCCCTTAATAGTCAATCAATTTGTACTACCAACTGCTCTTCACTGGTACAGTAGCATGTCTATGCATTGTGAGCAGTTCAGTCCAGGAGTGATTCAAAGTGATTCTTCCACCTCAGACTGTTTCATTTGAATGATTTTTACATGTCTGATGAGGTAAAATTCAACAGTATTTTAACCAGACAGATATCTGTGTAAAGTCAGACGATTAAATATTAAAATAAAAAAAAATAATTATATATAAGACATATAGTATTTCCTCTGAAATTGTCTACCGACCACAGTGATTCATCTTGTGATCCTTTGTGGTTGAGAATCACTGTGTTTAACATACTGCATTACATTCCAGTATCCAGTATACACGGCTGTAACCTGATTCACCGCTGTGTTCAGGTTCAGTAATTACACAGATAGTCATTTAATCACATTACAGCGGTCAATGACTCTTTAAAGCCAGTAATATGGATTGATTTTATGGCTTTATGGATCCTGGAACAGTTTGATCTATCTTCAAGTGCTACATCTTCATATCATCTTTCCTCTCAACTCAACCTCAGATTCTGAACACTGCGTTGACTCTTTTTCATTGGGACTGAACCATCACTATGGTTACAAGTCAGAGGGAATAATCACAGAGTCAAATGGAGAATAAGGAAGGCTTGGTTCTTTTTCTCTCTCTATCTTTTTCTTTCCCTCCTATGCAATTTGCCTGGTCTGTGGGGCTGCAGATCATGCATGAAAATGAAATTACTTCATCCGTTCAGCAGTGACGGCGGCTTCTGCATAAAACATCTCTCTGTTTGAACATGATACCCTCTCCCCTAATTTCCAACGTGGTCCTCCCACACCCACAGTGTAGCACTCTGCTGCGAGCTTTCACAACCTGCAATTTTCATTTCCTAGGCTCACTTCTCATGCAGGATCCATATGAGATCCCCGCAGGTTCAGGTGTAATGTACAGCATTATATTACTCCTTTCAATCATCGTACTAAGGCTGTTCTACAGTCTGTGACGTACATGTAATCAGTGTAGCATGACAATGATACTGTAAGACTAATTGCATTCACGACGCCCACCATCTGCCAATCAAAGCCAGATGAAATGATGGCAAAAATAATAACATCATTTGATCATTCACCCTCATCCTCTGTGTCATCAGACAAATTAAGCAGTGCAGAATAGACAGATTATGCAATGAGAACATGCCTGAGAAGTTTTCTTACCACTGAAGGAGACAAACATGTTAAGGTCTCACTGTTCAAAATTAACTGAGCCACGCCACAAAGAGTCCCATCTGGTCAAGTTGTGAAAACAAAACAAAAAAACACCCTGCATCTATTTTTGCATGTACAGTATTTCTTTGGTGCATTAGAGGCAGCTTGGTGAGAGGTAACAGGTAAGAAATTCTCTGTGAGCACACCAAAGCGAGGATCAAAAGGACCTGCTCAGTTCAATAATTAACAAGCCCGTCATGTGGGAAACACACATATGAAATTTTCACCTGCATCCAGACCGGTGCATGGTTGCGTGTCTGATTATACATGTGTGTGTGTGTGTGAGTTTGCATGCGATCCGTCTCTTCACTTGGACTTCAAAGCAGACTATGTGTAGTTGCCACACTGGCGGAATAGCCCCGAGAGGAGACAAAGGAGCTCTCACACGTCACGCGGCCTCTGCTTCCACGCCTGTTTAAAATTCCACATCAAGGCCACCTGAGACCAGATGTCACATCTGCCCATGTCTCTTAATGAAGAGTCTTTATATCAATAAATTGAATAAATGAAGAAGCACGGCTTCCCGGAGTCCTGGGAATCCCATGAATGACAACTGCTCAATTGAGCCATTTGAATGGAATGCTAATGATGAAAGCTGGGATTTCTATCCTCCTCTTCCTCTCTCTGTATCCATGGCTATCTTTCATTCTCCTTCTTACTTCAGTACCTCCTGGCTGATAGAATGGCTACTAATCATGCTAAAAATAGCAAGGAGAGGCAGATGCAAGGGGACTTAACTGGCTGTCTGTCTCCGTCAGATCAGACCAGACATCAGATAAGTGACCTATTTGTAGCTCTTTGAGAGTGATTTCCTTGATTACTGACAACTACTGGGATCCTGTGGGACAAGCTATCAGCGTGAGAAGAAAGATGGAGAGGGATGGAGGCAGAGAGACACAGGGAGCGAACGCAATGGGGAGTTAGGGGAAATTAGATGAAGAATTAGTGCTCTGTTAAACTCCTCAGGGTGAAGCAAGGCACACAAACAGAGGGAAAGGAACGGAAAGGAATACATTTCCATTCATTGAGCATAGCGGCTGGCTGCCTAATTAGCACAGTGTGAAGTTTCAGTCTGTCCAAATCTCCTTTAATTGATCCAACCCTGTATGATCACCCTTTCTGCATAAATAGTTTGATGCCTACATAAACAGGAGCTAATTTGGTGTTTATTTGATGGTATTCTGTGTTTCATCCGCTCACTCTGTGTCTGACTTATTTCAAAATGAACAAAGCCGAATGCCGCTATGCAAAGGACAAGCACATGTGGAGCTGTGGTTGTCTTTGGCTGGCAGTATTTTGCTTCTAGGAAACAACAATCATTCAACCAGGAAGTCATTAAAGGACAGTGTGCTGCAGGCACCCATGGGATCATTAAGGGTTACTGTGTGCTATGGGCTAATGTCACACAATAATGGGAATCTGTAGTTTACACTCTTTGATAGCCTCTTTTATGTCTCGTCCACGCTTAATGGTTCAGGCCTGTATTGTGGTCCTTTGGCTTCACACACATCTCTCTCTCTCTCTTTTTATTTTATAGCTCTTTATGGGCTCAGTCACCTCACTTTACCTCTGGGGCACATCAAACACCCCCCACAGGTTACGTAGGCTCAAGAGCCACACCAGGAGACCAGGGGATCATTCAATACCACAGATCTATCCAACACAGTGAGAGTGCTCTATGAACACTCAGCTGCTCCATTATCAGGAAGGCAATGCTGCATGTTGTTGCCACTTTTTTTTTCAATTGATCAAATGCTTAAGGAAAAAAAAAGTCCTTTAATGTAGGTTACAGATATGTAAATGTCACATATGCATGCAAAATGGGAGCAGGTGAATTCATCTTTTAAAGGTCTAGTGTGCAGGATTTAGAGGGATATATGATGTAATAAGTGTGTTTTCCTTAGTGTATAATGGCCTTTTAATATAAATTATAGTGTTTTCATTACATTAAAATGAATGGATTATATCTACATAGGGAGAGGGTCCTCGTCCATAGAGCCTGCCATGTTGCACCGCTGTGTTTCTACAGCAGCCTACAACGGACAAATTAAACACTGGCTGTAGATGGGGCCAGTTGTGTTTTTGTGTTGGCTGCTGTAGTTAGCAGCCCCGCCGCAACCAGCTGAACAGCGTTGGGAAAACATTGATTTTTCAACTATTCAGTTTTTTTACTGGTTTTAATCACCTGGTCTGTTTGTTTTGGAGAGGAAGAGATCTTCGCAAATAATTTGGCTCCTGGTAAAAACCTCCTGAGCAATGAACACTGAAGAAATCCTAACTGGGATTCAAGCTTGGCACATGGGAGAAGTGTTAGCTGGTTGTGATTTGCATTCCTCACCACTAGATGCCACAGAATCAAACACACTACCTCATTGTGTGGATATATTATACGTTTCAGGACTGCAAATAAGCAACAAACCATTAAACCAGGTCCTGTCCATTTTAGCCTGCTTTACAAAGGTCACATTTGTGAACATAAATGGTTGCTTTGTCTCCAGCTTCTGTAGCACCTGCTGAATTAGTTTGAAAAGGCTTTAGTAGCAAAATATGTCTTGTCCATCTACATAAAAAAGCTACATACTTCATAACCATAAACAAATTAATGGTATTTTTCCACATTTAATTGTGTCTATTCTTACATTATTTTCTTTTTAAATTGAAATTAACTTACTGAAAGTTACTGACAGGGTTGCGAACTTTTCAATTTCCAAACAAAGGAGTGACAAATTCATTTAGATTTTACATGGTCAAAGTCAGGGCCATCCTGAACCTGATTACATTGAAAAATTCAGCAAACCTCTGAAGAGAAATATTTATTTATTTATCATGATTTTAAGAATGATCTTTCAATGTCACAGTATCAATTCAGCTGACTTACCCAGTACAGTAATGTGCAACAAAATAACCTAGAACATTGTGAGCACAAATCCACTGCCCTTGTCAGCAAACCTATAATTACCTAAAACCTAAACTTTTTTTTTTTTTTTTTAATCAAATTAGACTTCTTTGGTGATGGTTTTATTTGGTAGCCTATTTACAATGTGAGAAATTATTGCTAGCAATGCAAGCCTTCTAAAGCATGTGCATAATAGTCTCCTGGATAAGTAACCATTGCACGCAGTGTTCTATGATATAGCTCGCACTATTTCACTAGCCTGTACATGGGCTAAAACCAGCATGTGCAGAAACATAGGCAGCCAGTTAGGTTAGCTAGCAAGCTGCTGCAGGAGTAGAATCCTATTTAGGATACAGCAGCTAATTCAAAGAGTTCAGTGCTGTTTTTACTTTCTTCAACAGGCACTGATTGATTGATTGACGATTTAGAGTTTAAAGGAGCTATATGTAAGAAATCTAAAGCAAATAATCGTAAAATCCTCCTAATATGTCACAGAGACTAAGGAAAAATGTTTATATAACATACTGATCTCACCGACAACAATAGTACAGCAAGAATATTCACATTTAAAAAACATTTTTACAGTCCGCAAATCATGTTTATGTTTTGAATTTGTGTTTTGGCCTGTTGCGCCACCCACCGCCATCTACCAGTCACACAGTCAGTAGAGTCTCAGCATCAGTTACAGTTACGACTGAGCTACAGCAGCACGGCAAGCAGCATTAGCAGTGTCCCGGTACATAGCATTAGCAGCCGGCTCCTCCTCCGCTGTATCCTGGCAGCAGCGTTAGCAGCAGAGAAGCCAGACTTGCTCGAACGGTCCACTGGAAAACCAAAGATCAAAGATGCGGCGATGCGGCCCTGCCACGGCAGCTGCCCGTGGGCAAACAAATCAGTCTCCAGCATGCTGCTGTCCAGCAACCTCGAATCTGTAGGGGAGGGGGGGGGGGGGGGGGGGCGGACACGACTTGCGGCAGTATTTTGAATTTGAGTGCAGTAACCATTGTGGCCACATTCTTACATACAGCGTGTTTAAAGCTTAACGCCCCGGCCACACTGCCTGCGAGAGCATTGCGTGTGCATTGTGAAACCTCTTGTTTTTTTCCCAGCACCCATGTTAAAACACCCACATGTGTGGCTGCTCACACCCATGTGGGCAGTGAGCAGCCACACTGCCCACATGAGCATCGCTGCTCAGCTGCCCAACATCTAGAGATCTGGAGTTGCTTATTCTTTCTGCATGACGTGCATAATTTTCATATTCATATCAACATTATATTCCCTTTAACAACAGTTTAAAAATAAAAGCCCCCTGGCAACATTTCTATGGATAGAATCCCTTTATTTGTCAACACAAGGCTTTCTACTGTAAAATATCTGCAGGACTGTGTTGCTGACAATGCAGTGCACAGCTCCATAAATTTGTGGAGAACTGTCTTTAATCGTGAAAATACAATACTCATAGAAGCATCCAGTGCTGCAGCAGCTCCGCCGCAGCAACAACGTATGGGTGAACACCGCATGAATGTGAGCAGCAGTAGTTTAGCAAGGTAGCCTTCTTGCGCTGCTCACGCAGGCAGTGTGACCCAGGCATTAGAAGGCTCACACTGCTTGCCCAAGTCTGCGTTGTTTTGCAGTGTCTTAATAATGAGGCTAATGATGGCAATGTTAGCATGGCCCACAGTCAGAACAGACACAGTTATGAAAGTAAGACCCAGGCTGAAAAACACTACAATTTTCCTTTAATCTATGTAGTGTATCTCACATTACCAATAGGGAACTAGATGATGGTTTAAATATACTTTAAATCCTTTCTTTTTTTCTGTCTTTACCTATGTGTTTGTCTTTCTTTGTGTCAGTCATTGTGTTACATTTAATCTAATTGTTGGGCTAATGCTCTAATGATTGTGTTTTTCTTATTCATCTAAACCCAGTAAAGATATGCTTGATATATGCAATAATATTTTATGTGTAAGACATAGTAAATTAAGTGAGGCAAGCAGCAAGTCAGCTATTTATATAACTGGGTGACACAGTAGATGTCAGTGATGGTGCCACAAGCCAAATATGGAAAACGCCTACTACACAGGAATTAGAGCAGTTTGGTTTGAGGTACAGTACAGGCCAAAAGTTTGGACACACCTTCTCATTCAATGCGTTTTCTTTATTTTCATGACTATTTACATTGTAGATTCTCACTGAAGGCATCAAAACTATGAATGAACACATGTGGAGTTATGTACTTAACAAAAAAAGGTGAAATAACTGAAAACATGTTTTATATTCTAGTTTCTTCAAAATAGCCACCCTTTGCTCTGATTACTGCTTTGCACACTCTTGGCATTCTCTCCATGAGCTTCAAGAGGTAGTCACCTGAAATGGTTTTCCAACAGTCTTGAAGGAGTTCCCAGAGGTGTTTAGCACTTGTTGGCCCCTTTGCCTTCACTCTGCGGTCCAGCTCACCCCAAACCATCTCGACTGGGTTCAGGTCCGGTGACTGTGGAGGCCAGGTCATCTGCCGCAGCACTCCATCACTCTCCTTCTTGGTCAAATAGCCCTTACACAGCCTGGAGGTGTGTTTGGGGTCATTGTCCTGTTGAAAAATAAATGATCGTCCAACTAAACGCAAACCGGATGGGATGGCATGTCGCTGCAGGATGCTGTGGTAGCCATGCTGGTTCAGTGTGCCTTCAATTTTGAATAAATCCCCAACAGTGTCACCAGCAAAACACCCCCACACCATCACACCTCCTCCTCCATGCTTCACAGTGGGAACCAGGCATGTGGAATCCATCCGTTCACCTTTTCTGCGTCTCACAAAGACACGGCGGTTGGAACCAAAGATCTCAAATTTGGACTCATCAGACCAAAGCACAGATTTCCACTGGTCTAATGTCCATTCCTTGTGTTTCTTGGCCCAAACAAATCTCTTCTGCTTGTTGCCTCTCCTTAGCAGTGGTTTCCTAGCAGCTATTTGACCATGAAGGCCTGATTCGCGCAGTCTCCTCTTAACAGTTGTTCTAGAGATGGGTCTGCTGCTAGAACTCTGTGTGGCATTCATCTGGTCTCTGATCTGAGCTGCTGTTAACTTGCCATTTCTGAGGCTGGTGACTCGGATGAACTTATCCTCAGAAGCAGAGGTGACTCTTGGTCTTCCTTTCCTGGGTCGGTCCTCATGTGTGCCAGTTTCGTTGTAGTGCTTGATGGTTTTTGCGACTCCACTTGGGGACACATTTAAAGTTTTTGCAATTTTCCGGACTGACTGACCTTCATTTCTTAAAGTAATGATGGCCACTCGTTTTTCTTTAGTTAGCTGATTGGTTCTTGCCATAATATGAATTTTAACAGTTGTCCAATAGGGCTGTCGGCTGTGTATTAACCTGACTTCTGCACAACACAACTGATGGTCCCAACCCCATTGATAAAGCAAGAAATTCCACTAATTAACCCTGATAAGGCACACCTGTGAAGTGGAAACCATTTCAGGTGACTACCTCTTGAAGCTCATGGAGAGAATGCCAAGAGTGTGCAAAGCAGTAATCAGAGCAAAGGGTGGCTATTTTGAAGAAACTAGAATATAAAACATGTTTTCAGTTATTTCACCTTTTTTTGTTAAGTACATAACTCCACATGTGTTCATTCATAGTTTTGATGCCTTCAGTGAGAATCTACAATGTAAATAGTCATGAAAATAAAGAAAACGCATTGAATGAGAAGGTGTGTCCAAACTTTTGGCCTGTACTGTATGTAAGTTTGAGGGATGGTTAATATGCAATAAAGCTGAATTAATGGCATTTCTGTGCTGAGGTGCATTGTGGGAGGAAGTGATGCCAAACACTCAGGGCACAGACAGGCTATGACTGAGCCCTTCTGACGGCCTATCAGTCACGCTTTAACTGTCATAGCTGTCAACTGTAATTAAGACAGCGTCTGCCAAATATCTGGATGCCTTTAATAGAGACTACTTACTGACTGGATGGCTCATATACTCACAAGCCTGCTCTGCTTTTAGACTCCGTCTCCCACGCTGAACTGCCTGTTTATGTTGGCACATGAGCACGTAAGCAAAAAATACGGTTATTAAACAGGGATAAAAACATGATTCTGAATTTTTATCATCCAATATTTAAATAATGACGCAAAGGGTTCAGAGTCAGGATTACTTGGACGTATTCTGGGGAAGCACCTGATCAGGTGGATTCAGTGTAAGCAGAAGACAATCAGGAGATTTTTGGCATTTTTAAACAGGGATTTAGAGATAATCAAATCTAATTTACTCTCTGATGCTTTTACTCTTCCCTCTTGAAATGACTCAAATTTCCCTCAAGTAGTGTGAATTTCCACTAATTTCAGCTGCAAGCTCATATGTCTAATTTCTGTTTGCTTTACTGCTCTTTTTTACGCTGCTGCCTGTTGACTTGGGGAATTGCTGGCAAGCTACTTAATGGTTTTAAAATACGCTTTCGGTTTTTCCACAGCAGGTCTGGCACCTCAGCGAGTGGTTTTAAAGGAAAGAAATGACACTGTCATGCTGAAAAAGACTCCAGTGTCATCACTGGGTTTAAAATATTCACATCTGACAATAAACCTTTGCACTCATGGCAATGTTGGAATGGCTGCTAACACTGCAAATGGGTGAACTGTTATATTAAACAGCATTATCAAAAGCATCTGTGCATCTGCAAATGACACAAGCATCCTTGAAAATTGCTGTTTGATAATGTCTCATCTTTCCCTGCTGTTATACAGTATCTGTTTTCTCTTTGTTGAACATGAGGGAAATGGCAAAACTACATGCTTTTTAACTTCCTCTTAAATTTCAGTTTTGCATTGCTTTGATCCCTCCTGCTGCGTGCTTGTCACTCTTCAAAGCTGATGTGCCCTGCTTTTGATGGGGGAGAGGAATTCAAATAATCTGATAGGCCATCCACACAAACATCCAACAAAATGACAGAGGAGGAAATGTGAAGCAGAGGATGAAAGAAAGAGAGAGAGAGAGATGGGCTGACAAAATGGAAACAAAATTTCCAATTATGGGAAATGTGGGACCTCAAATTTTTGCCAGCCTTCAAACTTTCCCTCCTACAAAATACAATAACAGCCTTACGTGCGAGACTGTGGCGATAAAGAGGGGTAAAACCTGTCATTTAGTGGCATCATGAGAAGGAAATGGTGCAGATGGTTTTAAAAATAGTCACATAGTAGGTCTGCAAGAGACAAGCTGCAGAGAGCTCAGGTTTAATATCTCTCAAGTGAGAGCCACTGACAGCCACCGTCACACAGTTATAACTGATACTCATAACGAACAGAATGGATCGGAAACTGAATGGGAAATGTCTGTGTTTGTGCTGCCATATCAGTTTGTCTGTCTCTCACTCTCCTGCACCCCCCCCCCCAAAATGCTCCCAGTGGGAGGGAAGCAGCGAGAGCCCCATCAATACAAACGATCTGGAGTCGCCACCTGAGGAAGGTTTGTCTGCTCTGGTGCTGACACTTTTATTCAGCCATTCTTCTCCACTTTCTAACGGTCAATTGAATTGAATCCTTTGAGTTCCTAAGGTTTCCTAAGGTAATGCTTCTGTGAAGTGGATTTGGATTTAAAGATAATAGAGTGAGACTTTTTTTTTTCTTGACAATTTAAGGGAACAAAGCTGAAACCTTTTGGGGAGGATGTTTTTCTCCCCTCTGGTGGAGCTGTTTTAATGTTATGTATAAGAGGAAAAGACAATCCAGTTATAGGTGAGTGTGAAAAGAAGAGGAAGCTTAGAAGGAAATATCTGAGGAAGCCAAAGCATCGTCAAGAAACATCTCTTTTAATGAACACCAGAAAGCATTCTCAATGCCAGCAGCATAAATAACCTTCAAATGAAAGAGCCTGGTTCTCTTTTAAAAAGCAGATACAAAGTCTTTAGAGGAAAGATATTTTTCATCCTAAGCTCATATGGATCACAGATATCCGGAGGTTGTCCCGAAAATTTCTGACCGCAAAACCTTTCTGTCGTCTCTCTCTCAAACTCAAATACCCTCCAACTCCATCCTGTATGTCATTCGTCGCTACCCAGAAGAGAGAAAGAAGTCCCACTGCTTTCACATTTTGTATCTGCTCAAAAATAGATTAGATGCTTTCTCAGGCGTACACGTGTGCACGCACACGCACACGCACGTTGCTGCCTCCAACTCAGACCATTAACCAGACGGAGGAATGAAATGTAGGATCGGAAAAAGGGGCAATTAGAAAGAGAACAAATATTAATGGAAGTTAAGAAGTGACTCACAAACCCAATTACAGCATTAGCCAGGCAATTTAGATGAGCTCTGCGAGAGGCGAGAATCCTGTTGAAATGTACCAGCGGTCTCTCTGCATTAACAATGGCATTAATTCCCCTGATTCACAGCGAGGGGAGAAGAATAGAGCAAATACAGCCATTCTGTCTCCTTTATAAAGGCGATGGGAATGGAGGAGGCAGAGGCCGCCGTTCTTGTCTTACCCGCCCCAAACAGACCGCAGACCCCCGGAGAGTCTCAACTCGTTAAATAGCACCATTCTCCTGCTCTACCCAAGGCTTCCCAATGCAAAGACGATAGGTAAACCACAGGTCTTCCATGCACAGAGAAATGTCCCTCAAGATAATTACGGTGAAGACATGGTTGGCAGCTGGAAGGCTGACTAAAGGGAAAGACAGCAGCATAAAGAGATAGATATAGATAGACGGAGTTATAGATAGAGGGAGGGGGGCAGCGGGGAGCTTTCTGCTGCTCTTGCACTTTCCCATTCCACCTACCACCATTGTCAAATTGCATCCTTCAACCCAATGCTGCTGCCACACACTCCCATAGGGGACATGCCGCCCTGACAGCCTGGCCAATCAGCAGCACCCTGAGGCCAGTTGAAAGCCCTTCTGGCATGCCTAAGGCTAGAGGGGTCCAACCAATCAGTTAGAGGCCAGGCTTGAAAGGAGGGCCATGCTTGGCTCAGGGAGCTGCTCAGGCTGCCAATGAGAGTCCAGAGGGGAGTTCGAGTGGCTCAGAGGGAGGCTGCCAGAGGGGTCAGAGTGGACGAGGGCAGACTGACAGTTATTTAGTGAGAGGCTGAGCTCTGTGTCACTCACAACAGCACTCAGCCTTTGTACTACTGGGCCGGCTCTAATGGCACTGTCACCTTCTAATTGTCCGACTGGGGATGCTGAGAATGACAGAACAGACACACACAGCTCAAATACACAGACAATACATAGAGACACACACAAATACACAGATACACACCCTCGCAGACACAAACGGCACATGAAAGGCAACATGCACAAAGATGTACATGCTGACAGAGATGTGTGTTTATGGGAAAATTCTCACAAGGCGCAGCATGTGAGACTGCGCTGACCTGCACATCCATTTACAGCAAAGGCCTAGGGCTAAATTATATAAAACACCTGATCCTTTCCATTATAAATGTATAATATCTGAATATATTTGCTATACACCAAATTGCTACCCACTGTGTTCACCATAGTTGCCAACTCTGTCTGACAGCTTTTTGGTGCCATGCAGGTGGTGTAGTGGGATTTTTTTGAATGTTTCTGCTGCTGGAAAGGAAGTTAATGAGAGAGCTGGGAGTGAAAGCAGTAAAGTTATTGGCCGTAAAACCAAAAACAAACAGCTTAAAAACACCAAAACATTCTGTAGAGCGGAGGGGAACTGCAGAGTTGGGTTATAATTCTCTGTTACAGTACTATTACAATCATTTATTCCATTGTTAATATAAATATTTATTAGTGCAGCTTTATAGCTTTGTTTCAGCAGCAGCTCTGTTTGGATTTAAGGAAACAAGCCTTACTGTGCAGAGTTTAAATTATTTATACATACAAAGTAACACGTTTTACTATTAACAATAAATGAGATTAAATCAAACATTAACATCAGTGGGAGGTGCAGACTGAAATGATGATGTACTTGTGGCAGTTTTCTATGTTAAATCACTAAGGAGCTCAGCCTTAAGATTCATAGACAGACTGGATGTGCGTGACTAGTAAACTAGTCGATTAAACGGTCACTAGTTTGCACCAGAAATACGAGTTGGTTAAATTTATTACTACAATTATTACCAAGGTTTCCACACGTTTTACAAATTAATTTTAAAAACTTTTCCAAAGTATTTTACCCCATTTCCATGACTTTATTTAAAGACTAAATAAGTTGTCCTATATAGCGACACAGCTAGGTACATATGCCACTAGACCAGAACAGCAGATTCAAGTTCTTTGCAAAACTGTGAGGCCATGCCCCATCTTGGAAAATAGAAAACCGAAGATCATACAGATGTCAATGAAATTCATTGTATGTTTGGTTTATAATTTGACAAGTTTCTGTATATTTATTTCTTGATAAACAAATGTTTTGCTTGCTTGTTTTGCAAAATTTTCCAAAACGTTCTTCTAATTCCAAACAATTTCCAGGCCTGGAAACAGTTTTTTAAATTTCATTACTTCCAGGAATTTCATGACCATGGAAACACTGTACTATTTTAAGTGAATACGTTCACCTAATTTAGGCACATTTATTTTCTTAAAGGAGCAATAAGCAAAATTCATCATTTCTAGATTGAAGGAATTAAAAAATTGCTATGTGAAGAACTAGAGGTGTAATTTCATCTGGAGTATGGCATGACCTCACACACCCTCTCTCTGTGTTGATCTCCAGCCCACTGTTTACAAGCCGGTCCGGCTGTGCTAACGCTAACGTCCCCACGCTTCTGGGCTCCGACTCACTGAGCCTGGCGGAGAAGCGTGGGGACATTAGCACTAATGGGCTGCCATGCTAACGTTCCAACTTTTCTCCGTGAGACCGTGAGCCCAGCTCCCGGCTCAGTTGGAGCTGAAGCATTAGTGTGGCAGCCGAGTAGTGCTAACGCTAACAGGAAAGCAGGGAAATAGCTAAACACAGCAGAGACCGAGAGTGAGTGAAAGACACTGCTAACTGCTAAACTAAGTTGGCTGTTTAGGTTTTATTTCCTTGCCCCTGTGGCGAGTGAATCCGCCTGCAGTGAACGCTGGGGCTAACCGGTGCTTCCTCCTCATGCTCCACTTCACTCAGCTGCTAACACAGCCAGTTAGCCTCCTCCATGGCAACAGTACTCCCCAATGGCAGTGCCCCCCAGCAGAATCATGCAACACACACTGCAAACATCGCTCAGGAATGGTCCAAGGAATGTGACAAAGACCTCAAAGTGTCAACCTGGCCTCCAAATTCCCCAGACCCCAATCTGAATGATCTGTGGCACGTACGTGGCACATTAACGCACCTCACAACCCACTGGACTAAATGGATCTGCCGCCAACGGACTGGTGTTAGACACTGCAGGACATTCCCAGAGATGGCATTGGGGAGTACTGTTGCCATGAGGGGGGGTACTTGGTCAGCAATGGTGTTTGAGTGGGTGGAACATGTCAAGTGGTCCACATGAATGCCAGAACAATGCATTGGAACAAAATAATCACAGCTATTCACTTCACCTGTCAGTGGTTATAATGTTTTGGCTGATCAGTGTACAGTACAGGCCAAAAGTTTGGACACACCTTCTCATTCAATGCGTTTTCTTTATTTTCATGACTATTTACATTGTAGATTCTCACTGAAGGCATCAAAACTATGAATGAACACATGTGGAGTTATGTACTTAACAAAAAAAGTGAAATAACTGAAAACATGTTTTATATTCTAGTTTCTTCAAAATAGCCACCCTTTGCTCTGATTACTGCTTTGCACACTCTTGGCATTCTCTCCATGAGCTTCAAGAGGTAGTCACCTGAAATGGTTTCCACTTCACAGGTGTGCCTTATCAGGGTTAATTAGTGGAATTTCTTGCTTTATCAATGGGGTTGGGACCATCAGTTGTGTTGTGCAGAAATCAGGTTAATACACAGCCGACAGCCCTATTGGACAACTGTTAAAATTCATATTATGGCAAGAACCAATCAGCTAACTAAAGAAAAACGAGTGGCCATCATTACTTTAAGAAATGAAGGTCAGTCAGTCCGGAAAATTGCAAAAACTTTAAATGTGTCCCCAAGTGGAGTCACAAAAACCATCAAGCGCTACAACGAAACTGGCACACATGAGGACCGACCCAGGAAAGGAAGACCAAGAGTCACCTCTGCTTCTGAGGATAAGTTCATCCGAGTCACCAGCCTCAGAAATGGCAAGTTAACAGCAGCTCAGATCAGAGACCAGATGAATGCCACACAGAGTTCTAGCAGCAGACCCATCTCTAGAACAACTGTTAAGAGGAGACTGCGCCAATCAGGCCTTCATGGTCAAATAGCTGCTAGGAAACCACTGCTAAGGAGAGGCAACAAGCAGAAGAGATTTGTTTGGGCCAAGAAACACAAGGAATGGACATTAGACCAGTGGAAATCTGTGCTTTGGTCTGATGAGTCCAAATTTGAGATCTTTGGTTCCAACCGCCGTGTCTTTGTGAGACGCAGAAAAGGTGAACGGATGGATTCCACATGCCTGGTTCCCACTGTGAAGCATGGAGGAGGAGGTGTGATGGTGTGGGGGTGTTTTGCTGGTGACACTGTTGGGGATTTATTCAAAATTGAAGGCACACTGAACCAGCATGGCTACCACAGCATCCTGCAGCGACATGCCATCCCATCCGGTTTGCGTTTAGTTGGACGATCATTTATTTTTCAACAGGACAATGACCCCAAACACACCTCCAGGCTGTGTAAGGGCTATTTGACCAAGAAGGAGAGTGATGGAGTGCTGCGGCAGATGACCTGGCCTCCACAGTCACCGGACCTGAACCCAATCGAGATGGTTTGGGGTGAGCTGGACCGCAGAGTGAAGGCAAAGGGGCCAACAAGTGCTAAACACCTCTGGGAACTCCTTCAAGACTGTTGGAAAACCATTTCAGGTGACTACCTCTTGAAGCTCATGGAGAGAATGCCAAGAGTGTGCAAAGCAGTAATCAGAGCAAAGGGTGGCTATTTTGAAGAAACTAGAATATAAAACATGTTTTCAGTTATTTCACCTTTTTTTGTTAAGTACATAACTCCACATGTGTTCATTCATAGTTTTGATGCCTTCAGTGAGAATCTACAATGTAAATAGTCATGAAAATAAAGAAAACGCATTGAATGAGAAGGTGTGTCCAAACTTTTGGCCTGTACTGTATGTTGTGGCAGAGATTTCTAGTCCAGTGCATCAGCTTTGTGTCTAATGTGACATTATTCACCAAATTACTCTCCTAAAGAAAGCAAGTTCTGAATGATAAGGGGCTCTATGTGAAGTGGTAGCAAAAATCAAAGATCAATCAAAACAGTCACAAATTACATGTAAAGTGTCAAGCTTCATGTGCTGCAGCTGAAAACTGCCTCATGTTTCCTGTACCACTAACAAGGGGGCATGTACTGTAGAAGGAGGTGGAGTTGGGTTGAGTATTTGGCAGATCTGTTCTGCAGGAGAAAGGTTAGACTGTACTTCAAGATCTTGGAAAAGTCAAATATGTGGAACAAGATTAAAGAAACTTTATTCCTGGAGAACTTGTTTTTAATGTGGATGACTCAGCAACAGGGACATTTCTGGGGTGCGCTCTGAGGATTGTGTCAGGAGAAAAGGGAGCGAGTGAGGGGTGTCCTGATTTAAACCAGGATGAGATGTGTCAACAAACTCTGTCTGTTCGTTGAAGCCAGGAGCTGACTCCGATTTTCTATCACACACAGGAGCGGCACATAGACCTGAAAAATGAAGCTGAGTTGAAATGTAATGAGTAACCGATTGTATGAACCAATGCTTATTGGCTCTATGGGTATTAACTGCTTCAGTTTGTAATAAGGAATTAGAGACTGAATTATGGGAGTCATTCTGAGGTATTGAAATGGTGATGGTTAATTAAATGATAATCTTTACTTGCTGTCAAGAGTGGGAATGGCTTTGTTCATTCCATACAGCTCATTCATGAAGACTGGTGTAGCTTAGTGCAGAGCAGTTTCTGACCTCACTATATTGTTGTGTTTCAAACAATATGTGACAGAGCTCACTGCTGTGGCATAGCAATATAATCCTATCATGTGACACACACTACTGAGACAGCAGGGCTCTGTTTAAGTGTTGATTAGTACAGAAACTACCACAAGATCAAATCACTGCAGCAGTTACAGAGCTTGAACCCAATTAAACCCCACATTCTTGCTGTTGCAGAGTCAAACTCCTCATGTTTTGAGATTTTCACACTGTTGAGAAAACATGCAGATAACTTGTAGCTAAGTTCTGACATTGCCGTCAGAAGGTTGCCATACTCCAGAATTTACCCTTGGCGAGGATGAAGTCCTGTAAACCTGCGGTAAGCTGACAACTCCTGTCAGCACTTTCCTCATAGAGAGTGCTTAAAGGGAAACTTTGCCGATTTTCTACCAGCTCTGTGTCATCATCCCACTGTGAGAGGTTTACACACAGGCTTCCCCCTGTGCCGCAGGTACCTGGAGTCCCAGCCATGTAATTCCACTACTACTACAGCGGCACCCAGACATATAACTAATTACTTTTTCAAATAAATAACGCAATTATGATTACTGAAATTTAAATGGGCTCTTTATTTGTTAATTTTGTCTGGACCAAAGCAGATAAATGCAGCCTATTCCCCCAATTTTATCCTGGTTATAATGTCACTCTAAGTGATGAACGAATCAGGGGTCTGTTTCACAAAGCAGGTTCAACAAACTCTGAGTCTAATCCTGAACTCTGAGTTGATCTACTCTGAGATAGGAAACTCTGAGTTTCCGGTTCCAGAACAGCTGATTTGAATCAGTTTAATCAAGTCAGAGTAGTTTCACCTGGAGTTAAGCGCGTGCACCACAACTATAAAAAGCCAGCATCAATGGAGCCCCGATTCGACGAGTCACCATGGCAACGGGGACGGGGAGGGCTGTGTTTTTCACCCCACTAGAATTAGAAATCTTAATGCGCTCATACGCGGAGTTTGCACACGTTTTCAAAAAGAAGTACAACACCGCTGCAGCTGCAAAAGAGAGGGAGATGGCATGGGAGAACATTGCTGCTTGGGTCAATGCGTAAGTTTAAATGTAGTCCTTTGCAATCACAATAATATTACAGGGGAAAACTGCTTGAATGGTAGCCTATTAATTTATTTCATTTAGGTGCAATCCCGCAGGGGAGAAGCGCACTTGGCAGCAGTTTAGGATAAAATATAAAAACATTGTTCAAACAGGTAAGGCTCAGCATAATCTCATGGGGGTACCGCATTTTGATCATGTTTTACATTGTAAAGTAAATATTAAGTGGCTGTTTGACTGTGCAGTTGTTTTATCCCCAACATAATGCTGTTTTCACACACATAAATGTCTTCTCATCTATATCATGTTCTGTTAAATAATTAAGCCTATTTAAACTAACACAGACTTCTACTCAGCCAACAGAAAGAAGGCAGATGCCCGTAAAACGAGCACACTTTTCTGACCGCCCCGCATAAAGTTGCCTTACTCAAGTGCTTAGCATCTCCGACACTGTACAAAAACTTCCATTTGCAAAGAAACGCAGCGCAACACATAATATCTGCTGGGATGTGAGAGCATGACTACGATTGGTAATGTTGCAAATGTAAGGACGGATTAGGTTGTGTATGTAGATGATGGACTGTGACTTGAAACAGTATCGCTCAAAAAGATAATTGTGTGGAAATGCTAAAACATCTATGCGCGGTCTGATAACCATCTCCTGACGAATATTTAATTCTCTGCGCAGTAATGCTGCACCTTCATCCACAGGATCGTTATCAAAAGGACATGCCATGTTAGTGAAAAAAGTCGCCACCTACTGTGCCTAATGGACTTCTAATATACTGACTCTGATTTTTTAAAATGACAGACGGCAGAACTAGGCTACACCAAAACTCGCCTGCTGACTGAATGAATGAGGAAATCAAATGGACTGTGTGGCTCTGAAAGAGGGCGGAGACAGAGAGAAACTCGAGGTTCATTGACAAAAACCTGGTCCCGACCAGGTTAGGTTCATAGAGTCTGTTACTACAGTAACTGACCGAGAGCTTAAGTTACCTCTCTCTGAAACAGGCTAGAGTTACCCCTCTTTCTCTGGTTTGAGTTACCTCCCTTTTTGAAACGGAAAACTCAGAGTTTCCCTCATTTCAGGGTTAACAGACTCTGAGTTTTCACTAAACCTGCTTTGTGAAACGGACCCCAGGTGAGCTGTGCTCAGCTCCTCTCTCTGGTGTCTGTGTGTGTGTATGTTTCTGTAAGTTATTAATAACTGTGGGATGCGTCAATTGAATGTGTGGTGGACTAAATAGTGGGAATCATTCAATCAGTCAATTAGCATTAAGGCTCATTTATACTCCCTTTATGTACAAAAATAGACACATCTGTGTCAATCATTGTAAATGTCACTGCCCTCATAATTTCTTGCAATATTTATGACGGAATAGAATCAGCCAAAAGATGGCACCAGAGAGCAGAGTCAAAAGTCTCACGCAACAACAAATGTAGCGACGGTGGAGGAGGTCGTAATGTTGTACCTTTAAATAGAGCAGCACTGTAGATGGTGGTGGTCTGTGCAGTCATTATATACATCCCGACATGTGGAGAATTGTTTTCACTATATTATAGATTTAAATTTCTTCATCATCTCCTATGGTCATATTTCGCTTGAGCTACGCTACACTGCCTCCATGATCTCCGGTGGTACTTCTCCATATGTCCACATTCAGAAGCTTTCAGAAAATGTTTACAAATACCGATGAAATGTACACAGAGTACCGACAAAAGGCTCCGTTCATCCCCGTCACTTTATCTATCGTTGAACATAAATGAGCCCTTAGACTGTCGCTGCACAAACACCACACAGTTCAGACAATTTGAGCTTCCCTCCTTGAGATCAAGGACAAATTAGGCCTATACTGGTGAGTTACAGTCTATGGGCAGGGTTTGAAGTGCTGTTAGGGTTAAAGGAAAAACCTCAGTGTGTTTATGTCTATATAAATAACTTTCATCACTTAACTTTCATTGGAAATACAAAATTACTGTCAAATGTCTGCCAAACAGTTGCTATTTGATTTTACTCTGCCAAACTGACGTTGTTTCTTGATTTGAAGGCCTGTCCATGCTACAATTAATAGGCCTATCCATTATATCTGTTATGTCAGTCCACTACTTACTTTTCGTCATAGTGATAACGTGTGCAATCAAAGATAAAATGGTATAATATAGCTATGTGCCTTCATAAGAGAACTGAAGCAGAAAAGTTACTTTCCCTAGTAGTTAACTTATTTTATATGCAGTAGATTAATGAAGTTATTCAATTTGTGAGAATAACTAGTTACTGTAACTAATTACTAATTATTATTTCAGTTATTTGCACAGCACTGCTGTCCACACAGTGATGACATAGAGCTGGTTGAAAATCATCAAACTTTTATGTATGTATGTTTTAAAGTGCTGCTTAAATTCAGAAAAAGAAAAATAATTAATGATGTATGACTCCCTGCCAATCAATTATCAATTAGGCAGTATCAGATATTTGATGATATTTAGGAAATCACTTATTGTGAAATAGTTTATTAGAACTACATGTGCCCAGGACACTTAATGAATGTATGTTTGTTTTGCTGTTGTTTGTCTCACACTGTCCTTAACTTTCAGAGGTGAAGTAATGGACTTTCCGTCTGGAAACTGGGCTGGAGGAAAGAAAGAACTAAAAACAAGAACAAAAAATATTAATTTTGTTGGTAAAAAATTATATTAAATGTTAATTTAAATAAATTCAGTCTTGAATTATATAGTACATTGATATACTGAGACATTGGAAACACACCCTCCCACACACACACACACACACACACACACACACACACACACGTATATATGCGCACTCACTTACACAAACTAGACCCAATGGCTACAGTGTGTTTCAATGCACGAGGGATGCAATAAAACTGCAGACAAAACAAGCGGATCCAAAAAGCATATTACGAGCTCATTATGAGCTGTAATGAATTACACTGTGCAATATGAGGTTGTAAATAAACCACCGTGTTTTCATTTTGGGTACTGAGCAAACAGCAGTACAGACATTACAATATCATTGAGCTAACTTGCTCCCACACTCACAAACATAGATATATGTATCATATATATTTTAGCAGTGCAAACTAAATTAGAAAGCCAACGAGGAGCCATGTATTCCTTCTGTCTCTACAGTAAGTGTCAAGTTTTCTCCTGCCAAAGTGTGGAAAGTTAACTCGAGTGGTGGGCGAACTTTGTTTTTGTTTGTGTGCTTCTGTTTGCTTTTGATGAAATCCCTCTAAATGAGGAGCCCCCAGTCATTCTGACTGTGACACATTCGACACTACACTGTGCCCTATTATATTACCCATGAGCACTACCATAATGGGCTATTCAAAATAATGAGGTAAACCAAATCATACTGAGATGGCGCACTTTAATATGCTGGTTCACCTATTCACCTTAAGACCTTCATTCTTCTGCAACAATGTGAATGTATGATAAAGACTACATATTACAGATATCATTACGGTTTCATTTAGCTCCATGGAAAGGCCGTAGAGTCATGCAGAGAGGAAAAGAAACAGCAAGCACAAACTTTTGTCTTTGGTCTTTCCCTTGGCTGTGTGTGGCACATCATATTAAAATAACCGTCCACAATGTGCTCAATTATTTCCGGCTCGCATTATTTGTTTCCCCGTCCTAACCGTGGGTCAGAGCCAGTGTTTGAGGCCTGGTTAAATGAAAGGAGGGTCTTTTCTCTCCCATATTCAGACTGCTTTCCATCAGTTTTGCCTCATTGGCCCCAGTGTAGGTGCTGCAGGAGACGGTTGAGATGAGAATGCCACAAATGGCCTGAAACTAATGTTGGCCTCCCTCACCCTGCAGATTTACAGCACTCCCCAAAGACTTTCTATCTTTTCTTTTCTTTCTTTCTTTTTTCTTTCTTTCTTTCTTTTTTTCCAATCTCAGCCTGTCCCCCTTTCTCCCTCTTCCATCTCCCGCCCTCGCTGCTTTTCAGTTTCCTGAAAAGGGGTCACCATCTATACCTCAGCATCCATTTAACTCTGGCTGTTTTTCAACCTCTCCATTTCCACTGCACTTACATCTGTCATGTCAAATAATATGACAGCAAAAGCTCGGAAGCATATTCCATTTGAGCACAATGGTAAATCAATGGCATCAAAGCTGCACCACTTGTGGTTCGTCATGACTGAATTGCACATGTCAAGGTGAAAATGGCCAGCAGTGGAATGGCACTCTTTTACAATGTTGGTGTGTGTGTGAGAGGGAGAGGGAAAGAAAGAGAAGGGCATTTTTTTTCTTTGTTTGGAGGAAGTCAAAGTAGCGTTCAGAAGCTGAGGCAGAGTATTACCATCTGAGCTATAAGAGCTGTGATGATGATGATGGTGGTAATGTCAGAATGCAGTGGAACATAACCTCAATAGCACCATAAATATTACATAATGACAGTAAGGAAATAAATGAAAAGCTTTATGAGCATATGAATTATTATTTATAATTAAATCAGAGAGAACTTTCCTTTGTATATGGAATTGGATTTGCCTGGGATTAATCACATATCTTACAGCAGCAGAGCTACATTAGCCTCTCATTGTACTCTATGTCATGCTAGCAGCTCTTTCTCCACTCCCACTGAATCAAAGGGAAAAACCAGCACCTGCTCTGCCACACACCTTTTTGGGCATGTCATTTGCATCATTTGATGCTTGCAAAGCCGTAATTACACCCCGAGGGTTAATTGGTCTTTTTAAACCTAGTTGAACCCGACTGTGTGAAGGCTCGAGTGTGGAAGCATAGGTGAAAGAAAACTCAAAGAGTTTCTGCGGCACAGGAGAGCTGCTGTGTCCTGAAATCAAGTGCATAAGCTTTAAAAGGTTGTTCTTGGCCACTTCTGAGACCAGCAAGATAAAGCACGAAATCCCCACCGCTCCTCTCCTCGGCTGCCTGTCAGAATGGAGAGTTATGTTGCGGAGAGAGCCAGGGATAGCATGAGTCACATCCCCCATGGTGCACTGCTTTCAGCCATGGCTGAGGAGCTGAGACACACCTATATTGTGTTCACATACAGAATAGCTGGAAGCAAGATGAAGGACGTCTTCTCACGTGCACATGTTGCACATGCAAACACACACAGGCACGCATGCACACACACACACACACACACACACACACACACACACACACAAACCAAGCCAACCTCAATGCTCACATGACCACACGCACAAAGAGAAGCCCTTGAGGTTTAATCCATCCATCTAACACCCGAAATGTGAAAAGGGGATAAAAGAAGGTGTGTTTTTCCAGGAGGGCAGCACAATTTGGTGCCTCCCCTGACACTCCACGGCCCCACTGTGTGTGTGTTTTGTGCAAGGGTGAGTGTTTCCATGCTTTGGTAGAAAATCTACCCTCTCGCCAACACGTTGGTGAAAGGCGATTTCCGTAATCCGGGAGTGTAAGCCTCGCTCTACAAATGGGCGTAAGGGACTTTATGTGTGTATGTGTGTATGTACTGTATATGTGTGCGTGTGTGTGTTTAAGAAATGCCAGCAGAAAGCTGCATGTCTGTCTGGGTGTCTGATAAGAGGCATCAAGTGGGGAGAATTTAGAGTAGCAGCACAGAGCTGAACGCGAGATGCCTCCGTGGGAAATTTAAGATTCTCCTTATTTCTAATATTTGTCATTATCCGCAGGTTGTAGTAAAGAACTTGTGTCATACTCCAGTTAAACTTTTTATTATTATTATGAGAATGACAGAACTATGAATGGTAGCTGAGTTGCAAGGCAAAATTAAATCCTTATGCATCCTTGGACCACATGTGTAAACGGCACACAGAAACTGTGGTTACTGTCAAACTGGTATTAATAAAAGAAGTCATAGTCTGGATATGTGTTTCAGTCCTACATGCCTTTTTTTAGGGGCAGCTTTGTGTGGTGGAAAAATATTTAAAAAAGATGAGACCAAATTCAATATACAACACAATGCTTTTAAGGATTTTTTTTTCAGTCTACACTTGCAAACTCAAATTGTGGGTACTCAAATGCTTATCATGAATGTTCCTTTTAATGACTCGTGCACTCAATTGTATTATTCTTTTTATTTATTCTGCATCGGCATTTGCTCGTTTGATAATTTGACATCCCTCAAAAAGCAGACAGTGAGACCTGAACACAGGCTACTGTGAGACATAGCCAACACCAAACCAATGAAATACCCTGTTATAATCTCTGCACTAGCCACTCACTAGCCTCCAGCATCCCAAGACTAACTTCCCTGTTTAGCAGCAACACATCCTCCCCTTAGCTCTCACTTACCTACAGGTGTGCTATCTCTCACGGCTCACTGTCATAGGTACCTGACATGACAGACAGGCTTCAGAGCATCTAAGCTGACAACAACATGTTCACTTCACTGAGCCTCTGGAAATCTCAGTGCTTCACTAAACATCTTATCATCTTATCTGCCCCGGTCTACTGTCTCTAAACAGTGACACTAACAGTAAAGGAGCAGCATGAACATTTAAAGATGGTCTGTAACTGTATTTTCTTTATGTCCTGTACTTTTATAATTCACTGCAAAGTTCATAGGGAATGGTCTGATTGAAGGTTATTAACTACCTTCCCAACGTTTGATGATGATGACTATGTGTTCTATAAAGCACAGTCATGCAGCTCTGGTGCTATTTGAGGACCTTCTCAATGTGATTCTGTGAAACTGCACTTCTTCTTTGCCGCCCTTTTCAGTAATAGACTGGCAGAGCAGACAGAGGGTTTCATATTCAAGCAGTCAATTAAGGGCGTATCTATGTCTAACTATGGGAGTGGAAACGTTTTCCATCTCTCAAATTTCATAATGAGCAAAATTCATAAAAAGAGATCTATGCTTATGCACGGCTTTATAAATCTGACAAAAGAGTGTGTATGCATATTTCATTTGGTCATAAATCTCCATGCACCTGGCCCCTGGTGGCTGAGTGGATGAGACGAATATTATGTAAGTTGCATTCCTGCTGGGATTCTTGCCACGAACCTTTGTTGCATGTCATCAACTCCTCTCTCTCCCTGTGTTTCCTGTTCCTTTATACTTCAAAATGCCATTAGAAATCTTAAACTCTAAAGTGCTTTAGATTATATGTATTGATCTTTTTTGTTTTGTAACTTAATTACTATGAGGCAACGGTGCCTCTACTGGAAAACTGAAACGTGTACAATCATTACTTTCCATCATAACAAATGAGAGCTTTAATTTTCCCTCCACTGGGCTAAAATCCCATAATAAACTTAGAGCATATTGTAATTCAACTGTACTGAGAGAAAACTATAATTTTGCACTTTGTCTTGGCTCTGATTGTAGGCCTTGGAAAATCTAGGCCGTGCAGGAGACTTTGGCCAATTACAGGTATTTCAGGGAGGAGTTCCCACTGGCAATCCTACTAACGTTGATGCATGCGCAAAACCCTGTGGTGAAAGTCTGATTCAGTGGTGACGAATCCTGCAGAGCGTTGATATTCCAGCTCTGGCAACAACTGCCCACTCTGTAAAGCAACCCTAAAACTAAGAAGCACTTTAAAAAACAGAGACAGTCTGATAGTAAACGAAATAAAATACATGTTGATATCAGGAAAGTGCTTCAGAAATGGACAGAAAGCACTGCTAATAGTTTAGCCTCCTGCTAACCAGAGCCAAAGGCTCATAGCTGAAGCTTCAAGTTCATGATTATGTAGCTCAGGTTAGCTAAAGCCACGAATCACAGTATGTCCATTGCCTCACTCCCCACCAATACAGATCAACTCGCCAGGAGGAGAACAGACAGGAGGTCTGGAGACGGACCCCCAGTCAGCACTTGCAACTCAAATCAAACCAGCATAAACCCCAGCCCTGACTCCCTGTGGGATCAGCTAACAGGTCAGACCCAGCACTGCCACTGGCAACCAGCCCGCTGTGACGCCCGGGCAGGGGGGTTTGCACTAGCTGAATTAAAGCTACTACAGTACAGCTGCCAACCAAAGGTCCAGCTCCCAAGCTGCTGCCTACTCTCCTACCATGGAAGCAGGCCACAGCGGCGAGGAGTGAGACAGAGGGATTGGGGGATGGCTAGCGAGCTAATTGTTGTCCCATGTGTGGTCTGTTAAACAGAGAGAGAGAACAGGGCATGGAGGGCCATGAGCTGTGAGCAAGTTTGCAATGAAATAAGATTAAATAAATCGATGTATGGGAAACACTAGGTTACTGTATGAAGCACTTAAATATGCCTGTGGTCATCTGGTGGGAGGGGCTTAGGATAGGGAGGGCAGAGCTGCAGGGGAAGGGTGTATTTTCTGCCTTTTATTCTTTTGCCTTTTCAGATTTCTGCCTACCCCAGATTAAATAAAAAATATGTAAAATGTGTTGTCTGTCAAAATCCTAATTTAAACCATTCCTTTAACAAATATTGATCTCAAAGAGTGTTCCCCAACCTCAGAACAACATGGATGTCATGATCACCCATCAATTTCAGGTGTGCTGTAATCCACAGGGATATATACTGTGGTGTGAAAAACAGTTCACCGGCTATATTAACAGGTGTAGGAACGCCATTGAGAGAGAATACTCCTGAGTAATCCTTAGATCTATTCTTCTGAGATGGAGCATGAAGTGCGTATTTGTGTGCTTTCCAGGCAAGGATTTTTTCTTCATTCCGTATGCCTGTCTGTGGCGCCCAGAGGCACAGCAGACAAATCACCTGGCATCATGACTTAAATCGGAGACAAGAGCAGCGTTCGTAGCCTGCTGGGTGTGCTTGATAGAAAATACCACAATATTGTGTCTGTTGGCCTCGTGATGATTGTAAGAGATATTACTGTATATTCCCCCACTCTTCCCTGCCTGACCTCAGTAAGTACTTAGAAATAATATGTTGGGATGTCTATATATCTAAGCTGTTTCTCTGCAAAGACAAGTTATATAAAAGTTTTGCAGTGCACCAAAGACATCCCACATCAGGAAGAGATTTGAGATATTATACAAAATGTCACTCACTCTGACAAGCATGTGAGGGAAGGGTCCTCGGGAGTTTTCAGGCACGTTGATAGGAGGGATGACCCAGTCTCTCTTCTGTCGCCTCAGCCCATTGGCCGAGGAGCTCCTCTGATGTTTCCGAGAAAACTTGATAACTCTGGGTTGGGAGTCCCACACTCTTGACAGCATTTCTTCAATGCCACCCTGAAAAGAAAAAGCCCAAATGTATCATATTATGCCGCATATCACACTGAATAACTTGTTATCATTTGACGATTGCTATTTTGCCACGACAGGTTGGAAGATGAATCTATAAAGTGCTGTGAAATGACAAGTTTTCCCCTCTGCTAAAATTGAAAGTAAAATACTGGGTGTCACGCTGACAATAAGCCCATTTTGGAAGAGCGGGGAGAGTGACAGAGCGGCAAACACAAGGAAATATAAATAAACATTTTTGTGAATGCTGCTGCATCACATTTCATGAGGCCCTTGGCGAGACACACTTAGCCTGCCCAAGCCCTCGGCTAAGAAAGCGAGACCTAAAAAGCAAGGCTAAATGGCTGGGGTTTTTGTCAACTGGGGTGCTTGTGCTTTGTCTGCACCCCTGCACAGATTCTTCAAGCAGACCATATTATTCCTGCCCGTCCCTGTGCTCTCTGTCCCTGCTGAAGACAGAAAACAATGTGGCACTTTGGCCTGACTGAAGCCTATCATCAGATAAAACAGGTATTGATAGAAAACCATAGTAATAACAAGGGGGAGAGAAACAGGAGCCCGCCCTGCACTTTTGTCCATGCAGCAAGCACTTAGAAGACCAGCAACTCAAAACACTGGGTGAGATATATTTTTTAATTAAAAAAAAAACAAAAAAAAACACATTAAAAACACAGTGTGTAGACCTTTTGGATTACTGTAATTTTCCCAAGTCTAGAATCCAATTTTTTTTAGATGTGTGTACTACTTCTTATTTTTGACGCTGAGGTACCTTTGAAATCATACAGGAACACAGTATTATAGGCCACTCCTTTGCAGGAATGTATGGGGGTATATACAGCCCTCCTGCAATGACTCCCTCCAGCTACAGCTGCAGAGAGAAGATTGTGTTCTTTCTCATCTTGCCCGCTGAAATAAGGGTTAGAAGGGTGTGTAAAAGACTGAGTGTTTTTTTCCCCAATCCTCTATGGTGTCCTCCTGTGTAAGATGGTTGTATTGCTGTAATCCACCTAATCCTATTGTTGTCACTGCGCCCTGTGTACACACACACACACACACTCACTGGCAGTGCGCCGCTGTCACCTGAAGCACAGTGGAAATCCTCCCGCTCATCCCACCTGGAACACACACAACGCAGTCACACGCCCCACGTGTGCACACGAGCGACTGCGGACACGTTGCCATACCGAACTCGAGGCCGGCAGTTCATCGTATCAATATACACCTGCTCTGCCCGTGAGAGAGGCAGACTGTAAGCTAACACCTGAGCAAACGCAGCGTATAATTTCATCTTTTGTTTTAACTCTTCACACATTCACAGCTCAGAGGATTGGACCACACGCTCAGCGCAGACCTCTGGATAGCTGAGGGTTTAGCTGGGCAGGAGCGCAGCGTAGAGGGAGCGGGGCGACTGACCGGACGGATGGTTAGAGGACAGAAAGAGGAACTAGGGGACCAGATGTGTTTCACAGATAAGATAACTCTCGTTCCAGCTCCACTCATCCAAAACACTCACAGGTACCAACTGGCGCAGGGGAGTCCGGGTGCTGCCAGCCCTCTCCACGGACGGCAGGTGAAATTAGTCTCTGTCTGTGAATGTGTGTCTGTGTGTATATTTGCAGATGCTCATTTGAAACAAACAAGGGAAACAAACATCATGTTTAGAAAAAACAAACATGCAAACAGAGGATAAACAACACTCTATGGCAGATGATGATGAATCATCAGGACTGTCTCCGTGTTGGCGCATATGGACAGCTATAACATATATGATACCACAGTACCGCTCCTCATCTACGCTCAGTCCAGTGTGCTGCTACCAAGATAAAGTCCTTATCTGCCTTTCCTGGCTGTCTCCAGAAAAACACAATGAATGAATAGTTGCTCTAAATGCCAATCAGCCCACTGACGTAGGTAGCTCATCGGGCCTGACGATAACAAGGTTGAAACATCCGATTGGTCGGGCCCCAACATTCCTTTGGAAATGTTGCCAAAACAGAATTGAAGAAGAGAGACGGTCAGGCAGAGAGACAGACATGGAGAGAGACAATGAAAGGGAGACATCCTTTATTGTAAGTCTGCTTGTGGATGATATCAGCGTAGTGGCTGCATGTGACTGTCACTTTCAAACAGCATGGCAGATGACAGGCTGTTGGCATTGTGACAATACCAGAATAACAAAGGAAAGAAAGAAAAACTGGAAAAAGCTCTCCATGGGCTGCCAGGAAGCTTTTGCTTATTAGGGTTTGGGGATTTCTTTGTGTGTCTGACTGTGTGTGTATGAATACAGCATGTGCATGCATAGTGTGTTCAGTCATGCCTGTGTGCACATACGGGAAATCATGTGTGCTGGCCGTGATGCAGGCATGTGTGAGCACACACAAATGTGTAAAAATAATGCATGAACATATGTGCGGATGTATTTGTCTGTGCGTGTCCCAGAGTGTATATGTGTGTGAACACATGACAAGGAGACAGTTAGTGTGTCGCCGATGCGCCCGGGGCTCCTGAAACCCAGAGGCAGCCAGGGCCAGCTGGCAGCTCCCTACTCCCAGGCAGCCTGCACATTGCTGGGGCATTCTTTAGGCCCGCAGCCCCCGAGCCCTGAAGCTGACATCTGGAGGTTATCTGTCTGACAAACAGGCAGAACAATACAATAAGATTGTGTGCTCATTTCCCATCCTCTGTTCTGTGTGCCTCGGAAAATATTTGATTCAGGTCTTTTGA
This sequence comes from Epinephelus lanceolatus, assembly GCF_041903045.1. NCBI lineage: Eukaryota > Metazoa > Chordata > Actinopteri > Perciformes > Serranidae > Epinephelus > Epinephelus lanceolatus. The sequence goes on from NC_135734.1 coordinate 22,986,835, forward strand.
TGTTATTTTTTTTATGTCTTTAGTGCTGCAGTTCCCTTTTCTGGTTCGCTATGATAAAAAAAGAGATCACAGTGCTCGTCTTCAGTAAGGAGAATGTTCTCCCATGAGGTCTTCTCTCAAAAACTAAAATGAAGAAAAATAACATTTAAATCTGACTTTAAATAAAAAAGTACTGAAATTCTCTGCACTGCTATTTGCCCTTTGAGACCTGCAGCTTTCCAGTGTGGATTGTCAACATAATCAGGCAATAATCACAAAGTTTAAGCACACAGCAAAAACACAACCATCCAGCTCTGCTTGTGTTGCTTGTCAACGACCAGTGGACCCCAGGGTCCTACGTTCCACCCTGCTGCCGGCCTTCTCTGTAATCTACCTTGAACAGGTGAGGCTGTCTGGGGAGAGCGCGGTAAAAATGCAAATCAAATAAGCACTAAAACCCGCTCCGGCAACCAGTCGACTCCAAACCCAGTGGTGCATAACTGATGGGCTCTAAGCTGGTGGAGAAGGCAAACCAACGTGCCATGAAATCAGTACGAGTTGGAGAGCACTCAACGAGAGGCCCTACCTGTGTGAGGTGAGATAGCCTGAGTACATAGACACAGCGGAAAGGGCTCTCAGGCCAAAGATGCTCTACACTTCAATTGCTTTGGTATTGTACACTGGAAAATTAAAATGAGCCGGTTGATCATGGAGCACGATCCAAGTATGCTAATATCAGCTGCTAAAACAGAACAGTGAGAAACTAAGCCAGTTATTAAAAGCAAATCAACGCACTCTCGCCGGTGCAATACAACAAAGCAAGCATATCAAGAGAAAAAAGCAGCAGTATATTCTGCGCTGAGGCCAATTCATCCGAGTAGACATGAACCAAGCACACAATTTGTTACACTACAACACCTCTCTCAACACATTATCTGTCTCGACACAAAACAAGCTGCTATTTGAGCTGTGTGTCTTTTAATTACCATTGAGAGGAAGAGGATATCCTGAGCTGTTTATATCCTCTGTTGCTGTGTTGATAACGCAGAGATAGGCTGCGGTTAGGTGATGCGATTATGATAACCCCTTTTCTAAAATAACTATTGACTTTCAGAACAAAGAGATGGGCTCAGATAACAACTGCTCACCTCTGTGTGTTTACAGAACTGGAAAAGGAGAATGGGCCATGCTTCAAATCTCAGAAATCATCTGAAGTCATTGCACTAAACTTCACACAACACACTTCTGTTAACTGACTTACTGACTTCACTAGTTTATGATGCTATATATCAAAGGAGAGAGTTTGGCTTTTTAACTCACTGCTGGTCACAGTAGAAAACAGCTGTTCTTTACTGTTAAGTATCTATAGTCAAACCCACAAGAAAAACTTCAGCAGGAGAGGAGCGGACTCTCTTCTCTATTGTTGCAAATTGTGATTAAAGGGCTGAATATTTATTCCACTCAGCGGCGCAGACACACATTTAATTCTGTCTGTCATTTTGCATGAACATGTTCACACGTGTTTAAAGCCCAGTTCAGACCAAAGATCCTGATGAGACAAAATCGTTTTAGAACGTTGGAGCAAAAAGTTGCAGTGGTGTGAACTGGCCGGTCTGAACTCGACTCAAGCTGGCTGATGGTGTCAGCTGCAACTCAGCTGGTAAAATCGCAAGCAGCTGGTTTTAGAAGTAAGGCTAGTCACCTGTTTCTACAGCCAATCAGCTTGTAGTGAAGTCCGCTGGTCAAGTCTAAACGACAGCAGATGGCGTGTTCATTTGTTGCGGCAGGTGCTCCTTCCCTGCCGAACCCTCTGTTTCCGTCTTGCTGCTTGCTGTATGTGCTTATACTCCCTCGCTGTTTATATATATTATAATGGCACATTTATTATGAATACAGTCCATCTGATGTTTATTTTGTTAATGTTTTTCGCCATTTCGTCACTACTACAAAGGCAGCTGTAGCCAGTATCTCACTATCACTATCCTCGTTGATATTTTAAGAAGCTACAAATTATATTCAGCCACAAAATAATCAGAACAGAAGTACAGAGGGTTGTTGCATAGAGATGATACACTGTCTCATCTAGTTGCATTAGTGTGAACCGGCAGGTTTTTAGAACATTGCAGAATGGCGCACTGCAAGTAATTGCATGTTTCAGCATCTCGTTGCAACTCTTTGGTCTGAACTGAGCTCAGGGCTGCACCAAATTATACTGAGTCATTTTTTAAGGTGATGACATCATAAAATATGACAACAGAAATTTGAAGCTCCATTCAAAAACTTCAGTAAAAACTTGTAATGTCTGTCATCATATTTTATAACATCATCACTCTAAAATATGACAGTATGATTCAGAGGAGCCCTAAACACGTGGACACATGTTTTTGAAAAATGAATGAAATGTGTGTCTGTGCCCTTTGTGTGGAAAATATATTTGACCCTTTTGTCACAATTTGCATCAATACAGAAGAGATTTCCATCTTCTCTAACTTAAGTGTGCTGATACATACAGTTATTTTTTAAGATGATGATGTCACAAAATATGATGACAGACATTTGGAGCTCTGAATGTCTGTCATTATATTTTATGATGTCATCACCCTAAAAAAAAAAAAAAAAAAAAGAATCCTTGAACAAAATCCTCAATATGAATAAAGTGATTTGTTGGATTAGAGGTCCAGTGTGTAGGATTTAGGGACATCTATTTGCAGAAGTTGTATATGTTATTCATAACTATGTTTTTATGAGTTTACAATCCTAAAAATTATTGTATTTTTGTTTCTTTAGAATGAGCTGTTTATATCTATATATGGAGCAGGTCTGCCATGTTGTTTGACGGTAGCCCAAACAGTCAAACACTGGCTCTCGATAGGACCATTCACATATTTGTATCAACCACCATAGTTCTCCTGCACGCACTGCAAAGGAGAGGAGTTTCAGTTCTGCAACCTCACCGCTAGATGCCACTAAATCCTACACACTAGATCCTCTTTTATCAAATAAACTTTCTTTAATGAATAAATGCAATTTATGGTGCTGTTAGATTTCTGCTAGACCGCCCCGTTAATGCAGGTGCATGCCTCTCTTTGTGTGTGGTACTGTAAGTGTGACAGCATATTTATGACTACAGTGAAAATGCTGTGTTTGAAAGGCTAAATGCCAACAAGTATGGACTGAAGCAAAATATTTAATAAAATGAAAACATGTTGTGAATTTTGATGATTACATTTTTATCTTTGTTTTTGGACTCCACAAAGCTCTGTTGTGTTTGCATCACTGTGCAGAAATACTGGGTTAAAACTATGAATGAATGAAGCTTAAAAAAATCAGTACAACCCTTCACACATTTGCTGGGTGAATTCACATTACATAGACACAAAATGTATGACTTGAGCCTAGACTGGAGACATGTACAGTATTTGGTGCCATGCTAACTGTGTGGCTCTAGAGATGGCAGTCGGCACCTCTGGAAATACTCACTCCAAGTGCATTCTGGCACAAACTGGACCGTTTATATATTGAGAGTGTTGTTTGAATGTACTGTTCGGTTATTCAGGACACCACACTGTCGGAGCAGCAGCGCGTACTCTGGGCACTCTGTCTGGGAGACGGAGCAGCAGCACACCAAGCAAAATGAATGTGTAATGAACTAAATGGTTTGCTCATTCAGATGACAATAGAACGCTCTGTTTCTTCAAACAGCAGTGCTTGCATTTCAATGTAGAGCATCAGATTGGATTTATGAATGCACCCAGTGTTGGTCTGCCAGCACTTTGGTCCAGACTGAAATATCACAACAACTGTTGGATGGAATGCCAGGATATTTTGTACAGACACTCATGGTCTCTGGATGATGTGTTTTACTGATTTTGGTGTTCCCCTGGTTTTTCTTCTAGCACTACCATCAGGTTCACATTTGTGGATTTGAGTGAAATGTCTTGGAAACTATTGACCAGCAGGCAATAGTCAGTACAGACATTCATGTTCCGCTCAGAATGAATTGTAATAACTTCAGTGATACCCTGACTCTTTATCTGGTTTATATTTCAATTTATCCAATACTACCTTCAATTCAACTCATTTCAATGCAGTTTTATTTATATAGAACAATATCACAATTTCCCTTAGAGGGCTTTACAACATACGACACCCTCTGTCAAATGTTAGAATGTTGAACTAAGTAAAACTTAACTTTGGCATAGTGAGCATGTTAGCATGCTGATAGCATTTTAGTTATTTTGTCTCAGTCGTGGGTAGTAATGTTGTCATTATTTGTTTCTGTTAGTTTTCCTCTAAATCGTACAAACTGTCAAATTAAAGGAGTGAGACAGGAAAGGCAGCAGGGAACAGGAAGTCCAGATGGACTAAACAACATGACCTTGCTCCCTGAGTCAGAGTCTTGTCTGCAGAGCCATTTGACATTATGGCAGGTCAAAGATTCAAACCAGACTCTGCTGCTCTGTCTAGACAGACTCTGCTTATTCCATGTCAAATGAGGAGATAGCTGAATTTCAATAAATATTAAACTCTGGCGAGTTCAAAATGTAACAAATCAATTAGTCAGCCGGACGAGATGAGTCTACAGCAAAACTGTAATCCCTTAGAAATGTCATCCTTCTCACTTAAGTCATAAATAGTTGATGTCATTGAGGACAAACTGTTTAAAAGGGGGATTTTTCTGCCTCGTGGAGTTTGTCACTCAGTGTTTCAGTGGATTCCTTACATTTAGCAGTTTTAATAATGAAGGTCCATCAGAAATGGCAGAATGGGACTGTACAGTATGTAACAAGCAACTATTAATCAATTATTCAATTAATTTAATTAACCACCAATCAAAGTCAGGGTTTCCACACTTTTTTTTACCTATGAATTTTCAAAAAAATTCTCTAACTTTTCCATAACACTTAACCCATTTCCATGACTTAATTTAAGTAGTTTAAAATGGATAGGCCTAGGGTTGGGTACCGTTCATAATTGAACCGATATGGTACCGGTACCGGTATCTGGAATTCGGTACTGGTACCAAACGGTACCTTATTTTGGTACTTTTTAAGCCTATGGACCCTAGGCCTTTTTGGGGTATTTTTTACTGCCTTTACTTTTAAGCTCATATCACAGTCATTAAAAAAGCTACATACACATGCTATATCTTGTTTTTTTCAGGACAATCTGGGCTAACCAGATTTGCCATCACTCCATGTCCTTCTATGTGCCTGTATTTTATATTAATTTTTATATCAATGAAAAAAACAAATCCGTGTTACTAAATTCTTACATTTTTACATGTACCTCAGCATAGCAAGTTGGAAAATGACATATTCTACCATATATGAAGAGGGGAGACTCTCTGGAATCTGGCAATATAAGAACCATGATGCTGGGACATTTTGTCACTTCACAGTTGTCCAAAACATGTGGTTTGGATCAGTGCTGGTGAGTCCAGCGCTCTGGTCGAGCTTTTACCTGCCGACTGTTCTTATTTTAACTCCCCGCGGACGTCGGGTCGTGGAGGAGGGACGGCGGCGGTTTATAAAAACGTCTTTAAATGTAAGCAGTGCACTCTCATCCTCAATTTCCAGCTTTGAAGTGACTTTATTTGAGGTGGGTCGCTCCGACCCGGTGCTGTGCGCTGTCATATACCGACCGCCCAAATACAATAAGGACTTTGTTAATGACTTTTCTGGTCTTCTGGCGGAAATCATGCCGAAGTATGACCGTGCCATTTTTCTTGGGGATTTTAATATTCATGTGTGTTGTCCTGATAAGCCGTTGGTGAATGACTTTTTAAACCTTACTGATTCTTTTAATCTGGTGCAGTGTGTGTCTGGTCCCACACATGAACATGGACACACATTAGACCTCGTCCTCTCTTATGGTTTATCTGTGTCTAACTTGGAGATCTGTGACGATGCGATTTCTGATCATATGCCTGTTTTGTTTGAAGTTGCTTTCTCCTGTGCCGATGTTAAATCTGGTGCCACTGTTCAGCGCCGTCGGATTTTTAACTCTTTTACTGCCGGTCAGTTCTCCGTGGCTTTTAATCAGCTCTGTGTCTGCCCTGCCTCTGCTAACACAGAGGAGCTCAGCTCCTGGTTTAACTCCTCCTGCCGAACCATACTGAACTCTGTGGCTCCAATAAAAACTGTGTTGCCCAAGGCTAAAACTGAGCCATGGTTCAATGAGGAAACCCGTGCAGCTGGACGGGAGTGCCGCAAAGCAGAGCGGAAGTGGAAGAAGGACAAGCTGCAGGTTTCCCTCCAAATCCTAAAGGACTGTTGGCGCTCCTACCAGAACACTGTTAAAGAGACCAAAAGGAAATACCTGTCAAACCTCATTGAGTTAAATCGTCATAACCCGCGTGTGTTATATAAAACCATTGACACTGTTCTTAATGCCCCACAGCCTGTCAGCTTGGAGGCATCTCCTGACATGTGCAATAGCTTCCTGCATTTTTTTATTGATAAGGTTGCTACTGCAAGGGCTTTCATCTCAGCCCCTGCATCTGACCCCTCTGTCCCTGTTCCTTGTTCTGCAGCTCTTGATAAGTTTGAACCTGTGTCCCTATCATTTTTAGAAGAGCTGGTTGGCCATATTAAGCCATCAGGTTCTCCCTGTGACGTTGTCCCTCCTGGTTTCTTCAAAGTAGTTTTCCCTAGTATAGGGCAGTCGGTTCTGGCCGTCATCAACAGCAGTCTGTCCTCTGGTGTTGTTCCCCCGAGTCTGAAACATGCAGTGGTCCAGCCCTTACTTAAGAAACCTGGCCTTGATGGCAGTGTGCTGGCCAATTTTAGGCCCATCTCTAAGCTGCCTTTTATCTCCAAAATCTTAGAAAAAGTTGTTCATGCTCAGCTAAAATCGTTTTTAGATGAGCATAATGTCCTGGAGATCTTTCAATCAGGCTTTAAAACCCTGCATAGCACCGAGTCGGCTTTAGTAAGAGTTTTTAATGACATCCTACTGGCAAATGACTCTGGTGACCATGTAATTCTTGTTTTGTTGGACCTAACAGCGGCTTTTGACACCGTGGACCACAATACCCTAGTGGCTCGGTTACGCCACCTAGTGGGCATCTGTGGTACCACACTGGAGTGGTTCAAATCTTATCTGGCTGACCGAAGCATGAGTGTAAGCCTTGGAAACTCAGAATCCAGCTCTGCTCCACTGCCGTATGGGGTTCCACAGGGGTCGATTTTAGGGCCCCTGCTTTTTTCTTTGTATTTACTGCCCCTGGGATCCATCCTGAGAAAGCATGGCATCTCTTTCCACTTCTATGCTGACGATAGTCAGATATATGTGCCGCTAAAAAAGAAAAATGCCTTCTCACTCACACCACTTCTGGCATGTCTTGAAGACATCAAAGAATGGATGGCCTTGAACTTTTTAAATTTTAATGAGAAAAAAACAGAAGTGATGGTGTTTGGTCCCAGTGGCCTTTGTAAACCTCCCCCTGTTGACTTGGGCCCTTTGGCAGATTTTTTAAAGCCAACAGTCTCAAACTTGGGTTTTAAGATGGACAGTGATTTTAAATTGGATCGGCAAATTAACTCTGTAGTGAAGTCCAGCTTTTTCCAAATTAGACAGCTGGCTAATACGAAACCTTGTCCTTGCACAACAGCACTTTGAAACAGTAATCCATGCCTTTATTACATCTTGGCTGGATTACTGTAATGCACTTTATTTTGGAGTCAGCCAGTCCTCCCTCGCACGTCTCCAGTTGGTGCAAAACGCAGCTGCACGACTGTTAACTGGAGTACGTAAGAGGGAGCACATAACTCCCATCCTGGCCTCCCTCCACTGGCTACCTGTGCACTTTAGAGTCCATTTTAAGATTCTTTTATTAGTTTTTAAATCTTTACATGGTCTGGCCCCACCTTACCTCTCTGAGCTTCTTCACCCCTACGCTCCTGCTCGGTGCCTCAGGTCAGCTGATCTGCTGCTTCTGGAGGTGCAGAGGTCCAAACGGAAGCTCAGAGGGGACAGAGCTTTTTCCGTTGCCGCTCCTAAATTGTGGAACGAGCTACCCCTCCACATTAGACAAGCCTCCTCACTGTCCATTTTTAAAACTCGTCTAAAAACCCATTTTTATTCCTTGGCTTTCAACTCCGCATGAGACTCTGTTTCTGTTTTAGTGTTTTATGGTTTGTTTTATTTATTGTTTTATTGTTTTTAAATTATTTTAAAAACAATAAACAATTATTTTACTATTTATTTCCTGTTAGTTATTTTATGTCCCTGTGTTGCTTTGTCTATTTATGTACAGCACTTTGTTTCAGCCGTGGCTGTTTTAAAGGGCTATATAAATAAAGCTGAGTTGAGTTGAGTTGAGTTTGTGCCAGGCAGACATGATTGCCAGTATTTTTTCATTATTGCAAGAAATTCCACTGACTCATTCACAAGTCAAAAATGTGTTTTATCTGAAAGAAACATGCATCTTATCATATTTACATCTAAGATCATAAAAAATAGTCAACCAAGTGCAATGATGTCCTCCAAGATAATAGGCTATGGGCATTGGTGGGGGGCACGTGTCCCCCTCAATGTATATGGTGACTACGGCCCTGTCAGCATGCATAATTAGGCCTCAGTTGTCTGGGTGCGCAAAGGTGAAGTGTGCTGGTTTTGTCATACAAAGTTTGATGGAGTGTCAACTGGACAATATGGAGATATTTGCATCTTGAAAGCCGGACTACAAATGTGGATAGACAGGGAGAATCACACGCAAGCCTAAGACCTGGTAAGATACAATATTCCTCACTATATGAAGTGACTGATAACAAGATCTGTATAATGGATTGTAAAGAAATTCATCAGGTTTTTATTTTGTAGACACTTAATCTGTATTTATAGCGTGATGGGATGACAGCACAATGATGTGTGTGGTCCTGCGCTTTCATGTGATATGCGTGGCCTTTCTGTGGGAGCCTGCATTCGCAAGTAATCCATCCAAGAGTAATGTGTGTGCAAAGCTGTATGAAAGCTCTGTTATACATCATTTTATTGTAAATTTATCAATTTTTTTCGCTGTGAAAACATTGGACTACCAACAAGTGCTTGGCCTTGTCGGAAAGCTACAGTTCTGCCGTTTGACGTGATATGCGTGGCTTCTTGCTATGATGCACAGTCGCGGAGAAAATTCACAGAGAAGAACGGGTGTGAATTTGGACGCACTATGCGTTGTTTGGGCCCATAGTCTAAACTTCTTAGTTTCAACATTTTATTGAAAACATTTAGGAAGTGTGCTGCACGTTAACTTTTGTCTGCACATTTTTTTTGTCGCCATTGTTGCTGAGTCTGAGGTGCGAGTCATGCGATCGCCTCCACCTCAGGTACCAAAATTTGGCACCGTTTCATTTTAAGTGAATTGGTACTTGGTAGTACCGACGTGAATCGGTACCAAGTACAAAAAGTACCGAGTTTCGGTACCCAACCCTAGGTAGGCCCATATAGCGGTATAGCCATACATTATTAAACACGTTAAACACGCATTTCCCAGGCACTTGTGGCTAAGCACATTGCTTGCTAACTTAATTCGCTCGTTAGACTTTTCCAATAGAATGGGAAATAGCTGAATATACCAATAGACCACACCAGCACGTACAGGTACTTTGCGAAACATCAAGGCCATCCCCTTTTGGGGGAATAGAAACTAAATATCAAACAGATGTCAGTGCAGTTATTAATTAATACGTTTGTACACATCTATTTCTTGTTGAACAAACATTTGTTTTATAGCTGTTTTGAGAGCTTGCCTAAATCTAAGCATTTGTGATACCTTTATGAATTAAGGTTGATCGTCGACATATCCTGTCAGGTGTCCACCACCCTGAGTGGATCAATGACCCAACACACTGGCAGGATATTATAGATGTCCTGCTCAAAAAAAAAACCTGGTGATTCAGTCAAATAAATATATGTTTATTGAATCACCAAATATTGTTAGGATAGGTATCTTCCCATCTTCCTGTGTCTTTCCGGATGTGCCTTGGCAGTCTGGTCTGTGTGTATCACATGATACGAGTGATGTGATCACAGCACGTATTCCAAACTTTTTCAAAAAATTTTGTTAATTCCAAACAATTTCCAGGCCTGGAAAACCCATTTTTTTATTACAAAACTTTTCCAGGAATCTTATGACCACTGAAACCCTGCAAAGTGTATTTTTGGGTCCCTTTAACCATGTTCCTGTTTCACATTATCCTGCAGCACATACTGTATTCTAATAATTACATTTTTTTAATGACTATGCTCTTAATCAAACAGTTATTCATTTGTATTTCTCCTCAGGGTATACCAGGAGATTGGAACTAAACTCTACTGTCGCACTAGCACCTATTTATAGCACCTGAAGGAAACAGTGACAAGAACACATGTAAACACTGTCCTGGCAGAAAGGCATACTGTACTGTACGTATAAAAGCTGGTTTTCAAATTTCCATGTGATTAGAGAAAACACATTTATTTCTTGTTCAATTATTGAATCTTTCTCCAGCTCCATGATATGGGGAACATAATTATATGCCGAAACTACATCACCTGGTCCTCGCAGACTCCGCTAGAGTGGAACATTAGCTCAATCAATGTCAATTATTTCCCAGTCTCCATTATTGCACTGCCAGGAGTGGGCAGAATTTTAATCCCCACTCTGCAATTGCTTTAGCTACATGAGTCCTGGGCTTTTTGTCATGATTAGAAACATGACTGAACATTAAGCCCGATGGCATTCAACAAGTAGTGCAGGAAAAATGATGATGGGTTTGTCGCTCAAAAAAAAAAAAATACTGCCCGCTGGTGGAAGTCAGTAACAGTGGCTATACATTTGGTCCTGTGTAGTTTCACAGTCTCTGCTAGTTAATAGAGCCTTGGTAGCAAATAGGGTCATGTCTCTACTTGTCACATACAAAGAAGCACTGCATCTTAACTGCTGTGCATGCACTGTTATAACATCTTTCCTTACAGACAGCTGGAAACAAAAGAAACTGCTTACATGGTGCGTTAGGTTGTGTACATGCAGGGTCAGAAAGACACAGGGAAAAGTGTTCTTACAGTAAATGTTAAAAATAGGACTCTGAAAAATAGGTGGCATTAATGGTTCTGATCAGCTTGTTTATCGGGAAGCTGCTTTACACTCTGCAACAAACAATGAAGCATATCTAATCAGAAAACAACCTAGGATTTGGGGGTTTAATATCATTTTATTGAATCCAAATCCGGTTTCAAATCCTCTTATCAAAAATAAATCCTATCTGAATATTTTTATCAAATACAATTAGGTTTAGCTTTTAACACTTGCAAGTAACTGAACTTGAAAATATCCACAACAAAAATCTGTTATCACCATTTGTTGACTGATTAGGAAGAAACAGTTACTGTATCAAATGTTAATTAAATGCATCTGACAAATTGAAATACCTGCATCCTATTATTAACAAGCCACTTTCTCTGAATACTAGAGGTCCTACAGAACTATTATATTTCCCTGGTTAAAATATTGATATGATACACATAAAATTCTCCTGAAATTGCTGGATCAGTTCTCAAGAGACGAGTAGCCACTCTGTCTTATTGAACTACAAAAACATACAGTCATTGCACAGCCATTGAGTTGTGTTAAATAAAGCCTTTCCAACCAGTGCAGAGTTGGTTCAGGTCCAGTTTGCACACCTAATTTTTAACCCTTCAGAGAATTTTAAACAAAAATAAAATGGAACTGGAAAAACTGGTTCCCAGTTGGAACCAAGGAATAGCATTTTTTCACTGACCTGGAGTGCAAAACAAAACAACCTAGCCTGTTATGAGATCCAACAACCTACGAGTAAACATATGGCTTAATTTATCACCTGAATCCGACCAAACAGGAGCTGAAAGTTTTTTGTAATTCATTCATTTCTGTAACTGCTTATCCTATTAGGGGTCGCCGGGGGCTGGAGCCTATCCCAGCTGACATTGGGTGAGAGGCAGGGTACACCCTGGACAGGTCACCAGACTATCACAGGGCTGACACATAGAGACAGACAACCATTCACGCCTACGGACAATTTAGAGTCACCAGTTAACCTGCATGTCTTTGGACTGTGGGAGGAAGCCGGAGTACCCAGAGAAAACCCACGCTGACACGGGGAGAGCATGCATACTCCGCACAGAAGGGCTCCCCCACCCTGGGTTCAGACCAGGAACCCTCTGACTGTGAGGCAATAATCCTAACCACTGCACCACCGTGCCATACCGTTTCTGGTAATGACGATGGCTAATAACAATCTACTTGCTGTTGGCCATATTGTTTGTCATCTCCAGTAAATATGATGATATAAAATGTATGTTTTCTGTTTAAAAGTACAAACATCTTGTAATGTGGTTAAGTGGTTAAGTCTTAAGCATGATCTTGAGCGCACAGCTGATATCCTATGTGGTTTGTTTACATGAGCGCACAGCTGATGGGTACAGTGGTTTGTTGAGATGATGTTACAAAAGTGTATATTCAACAGATTCAATGTAGACAGAGAGAGGTTTACTTGTTCGCTGTTAGGACACAGTGTTAGGCCAACCTGTTCTCAGAAGGAAATATTTTTGCCAGACATTATCATCAATATGTCAGATTTCAACGGATTTTCCTTGTCAAAAATCAGAAAACAGAAACTTCTAAGCGCTGCAGCCCTGATTACAAAGCTGCTTGTTTTATGTTTTTTAGACAGAGGGAAAGAGACAAAGAGAGGGGGGAAGAAGGTGGAAGGTGGGCTATTGCACAGCGTTATTAAGAACTTACTCAGAACCCTGCATTGTCATTTAATGGCCTGCCTGCCCGAAATCCACCATATCTTTGAACAAACTTACCCAAACTTCCCAACCTATGGGTCGACACCGCAAATCACTAGCAAACCATTGACAACACCAGTGGGTATGTCATATTCTACAGGTTGGAAAGAGAGGATGGAGTCCTGCACTTAATTTTCTACATCTTCTCATCATTAATAGTTGGTCTGTACTTTTTTTGTATAAAAACAAAAATCTGTTATAACAGAACAAATGTTTGAAGGTAAGTAATGCGATCCACCATCATGCTTCCACTTATTTCAGCTGTGCATTGTGCAATGCTCTCTGTTGATGAAGCATCCTTGATTACAATTGTTCTGCTCAAACTAGTAGAATTTGGGCTGGTTTGCTAAATATAACCAAGGTTCCAAGAATCTTGAAAGGAAACAGTTCAAGAACCAGAGCAAACTTGGAGGAAAAGGGGTTATAGTGATGTTTCCCTCAAAATCTTCTGAATCTGAGTGAGCAGAGAGCATGTTAACTAGACAGCAAAGGTTTTATTTGATGTGTTTTTTGCAAATGAAGTAGAGCAAGAATGAAATTTTATGAAGCTATCTGTGAGGTCTGTCAGCACCAAAGCTTAACAAATCCAACAATCAGATCCAACATGAAACCAGCTCTCTGAGTCCAGCACTAATGCAACCAAACAACAACTGTAGCAGTATAAAATGGGTTAGGTGATAGCTTATTAAATCGGAAGTGTAATCATGAGGAAACAATTCCAGCAGTCCAATCAGTGTGCCCTTGTGTTTACGTATTCCTGAATGTGTTCTCCCTTGTTACCTTTGTCAGGGCTAAAGAATGAGGATGTCCAGCCAGGGCTAGCTTAACTGTGGTCTCCCAGATGTGCGGGTCATGGAGCCCCCGGGCCGTCACCATGAACTGGACGGGCTCTGACAGGTTGGCAAGCTCCTGCTCGGCATACACCGACCCATCGGGCCTCACACTGAAGTTGGGGTCGCTGCTGACAAAGCCCACCTCTCTGCTGCGCTGGCAATCCTCAAACTTCACTGCAGAAACAGACAGAAAGAGGACAGGGAGGTACAGAATTAGAGAGCAGCACAGTGAGATTTACTCCGCGAGGTGTTCGCAAATCCTTGACATATCTGGCAGGTTTAAGATTAACCTGCATCCATCAAGACGTATCTTGAAATATCTCATCCCTTCTGCTGTCACGTTTGATTCCCCGCTTTGACGTCTTTGGCAAAACAAACTGCTTATCTGTTTCTGAACCGGAATACACGGGGGGCAACCTAATTCTTTTTCATATCATTCTTTTCCCAAACTAGACGGAGAGCGATGTCAAAACAGCATTTCCTTCAGCTTCTCCAGGGAAAGCATGAAGAGAAGGTCTAAAGCACATTAGGCTGACTGGGCCGATTGCGCTCCATGCTTTGCTGCCAGGCACATGGAGCACAGTCTTGAATGACATTTGGAGGGTTCTGCTTGACTGAGACAAAAGAAAGGGAGCTGTGAGGACTGTTTGCACACATACACACAAACTGCTATTTCTGTTTCCAGAATGATGTACCGTATGTGTCTGTATGAGCAGTATGGAAGCATGGTTTGGGTACAGTATAAGAGATGTTTGCAGGAGACACAGAGAAAACGTCAGCCTCCGACACGACTATTTGCAAAACCCTTTTTCTGCATTGCCAAATTTAATCAACACTCAATGCATCATTATCCGATGATTCACAGCATGATGCAATGGCACGAACCCTGAGAATGACTGATTTGTTGTTTTCAACATGTCTATTATGTTATTACACACCATCCCTCGTCTCCCCCTACCCCCAAGTTGAAATGCATGTGCTCTGATTTTATCTCACAAACTCCGGCTGCTGATAACAAGACAAATTGATTTCATAAATCACCCAGGGGAACAGATCCCCTGTTATGAGCTATGGCAGCATGATTTTTCAAAAATCCAGCGTGAAGAATTCTGCACAGCAAGCTTTTTATCAAGCCATCTTATTTAATTTATCGCCCAGCTTCCTGTCAAAAGCAGCTCCCAAACAACAGGCTAATAAAGCGTGAGATCTCCTCGGCCACTGCGGCTTAGCGTCACACAAACGAGGCTGCTTGTTTCCAGCCTCTGAGTAATTGCATGCGTAATGGGACGGACGGTAAACACAGTTTTGACAATGTGTGCATCTGTCCATGTTGGCAAACGCGATCCATATTTTCATTAAAATAATACAGCCCAGTGGAGAACGCTCCTTATGTGAGTGATAAGCTTTGTGTAAAATGATTGCCTTACTTTGGGGATCATTTATCAAGGCGGGGCGGTGATGTGTGTGCGTGTGTGTGTGTGTGGGGGGGGGGGGGATGGGGGGGGCGATCTAACATCAGGTTGTGACAATATGACACAGACCTGCTTCAATTGTCCACAGATGAATTGTGATGGCAGGCATGTATTATGTAAATGACTTCAATTAGCTTGAACTGAGCAGGCTAATTGTTGTCACTTAGACAGGTCTCTTGTGGTGCAGCTGGAGAAGCGAGGCTTAAGGACAAGCGCTGCTCACGAATGCGTGTGGGTGTGTGTCCCTGCCTGTGTATGCACACGTGTAGGAGTGAATTGAAACCACGGTTAGTCTGAGAATGTCTGTCCTCAGTTTGTGCATTTATTAATTTGGATGTTAATTCTACAGTAAAACCAGTGAGGTCTCTAATGGTCTGTTGCCTTGTATGCTGTGGTGGCGCCAGTTGGCATGGGAACACACATGTCGTCTGTGATGCATCACCATTGTACGGCATTGTGAGAGGAATGCCTTTCATTTTGTGCTTCCACCTCTCAGTTTACCATTCACCGCCTACTGGTGTATAGCCGCAAGGGGGCCAGGACCGTGACCCTGATTCCTAACACGTCTACTTAGTGTGAAGATATTCATAAATGCTTTGCTATTCATTAAAAGTCCTGTTCACAAAGCACATTCAAATCAGGTGGTGGGATCTGATCGGCTACAATGTTAAATGGAGATGAAAGCAGCAGAAAGAGACAACACTGAGACTAGATACTGATAGAAAAACTGTGCATGTGTGTGTGAGTCTGAGATAGAGAGGAGGAGATGGTAGGATAACAGAAGAACGCAGATATTGTTGCACACAGAGGAAAAAGAGATGGAGGTAAATTACAAAATATACAGAATAAAACCATAATTGGAACAATTTTCTCAGCCTCAAAAAGAAATCCTTGGTTTTAAGACAAGAGGTGCTAATGTGCAAACGCAGCAATGCAGATTATTCATTGCCGTCACATCATAATGGAAATAGAACCAGTGAATGAAGACTGTTGATAACTAATCTGTGCTTATTTGTTGTTATTGTTCTCTAGTGCATGTAATTTGTTTTGTCATACGCTTGGCAAACTGCGGCATCCCTCTGTACAAAAAATGGAACTTGAAATGAATAAACAAAGAGGAAGCTTCTTTGATCTGACGGCCATGAAGGTCGGCAAACCCGCAGTCCTTCATTAGTTATAGAAAAATAGAATAAAAATCACATTCATATTTTACTGCAGGTTCAATCAATACTGCCACTGGACCTCACTTCATCACCTGGTCAGTTCATTCGCAGCAGAAGGGCTGGATAAAGGAGACAGGAATGGGCTGAGTGCAGGTCAGGCCTCAGCTGACTAAACTCACTGCATTGTCTCTCTACATGTACATATAGTTGTCTCACAACCTGACTCGTTGTATGTCTCCTGTATGTATCTATAAATGACATAAAATCATTTCAGATGTTAAAGTAGTGCACTAACACAAGGACATCAGATTAGCTACCAGGTATCTACAGGCAGCTCCATTCACCAGCCGTTCACCTTTGAATTTTTCAAAGTTAAGTCTGTCAATGTGTGGTTGTCAGAGGGCTGAAAAAGTACCACAAAAAAAACATATTCATTTCGACAACTTTAAGCTAATAGACCCAATCAACATGTCTTAGCCCAGGGGTGTCAAACATACGGCCTGCCAAAGGTACCAATACGGCCCACTGGATGCACGTGTGAAGGCTAAGAGGTGCCAGGTTTCAGGAGCAAGTTAAACATTAAGCCTACTTCACATAAATGCTGCTTCAGAGGCTTTTCAACCCTTACTAGAATACAGCTCTCTTATTGTGTTCATATTTAAAGATACATATTTAACATTGTGCAAAATATTGTTAATCAGCAGTTTAGTACAAAAGAATCTCTATCAGACTTAAAGCTATCTTAAAACAGAACCTTACTGTGAAGGAACTACTAAAAGTTTTGATTTGTAAATGGTTTGTACGGCAGGGGGACAAGTTAACCTGCTCCCTCAAAAGCTTCTTCTTTAGTTTGGTGTGGTGATGCCAGCACTACTACACGAGTGTGGAAATGTATGGAAGAATGCACATGTAATGACAGTGAGTAGACTGGCTGAACGTGGAAAAACTGAGACATATTGTTGAAATCACACTCTTTTGTCCCAAGATATCTCAGACTGTTCATCATCTGTTTTGTAAAGTGATGAATGATTTCAGAATGTATTTGTCCTGCTTTACACTAACAGACAGGGGAAACTTTGAAGGTTAGGGTAATTTGTAGGTTATTATGCGATGCTTTGGCTGGTCCGGCCCACTTGAGATCAAATTGTTCTGTATGTATCCCATGAACTAAAATGAGTTTGACACCCCTGTCTCAGCCACATCTGGGGTACGGATTGTGTCAGTCAATCTTAGCTTCCCTCTGTGAGTTTTTGATTGATTTAGAAGATCAACAAAATCTCTAATAGGAAATATCATGGTAGCACACAGGGTGGCCTTGTTTACCCAGCATGCATCTATCTGTCAGAGTGAAGACTGTCAGTAAAACTCACTGGGTTCACTGCGTGAAGCTTGGATGAGCTTCTGAACAGATCCCATGCAAACAACACGGATGAAAATGTGTGAATGAATGTGTTAAATGACTATATAATCTTTGTGCAGTACTATAAAACACACATGGGTGATGATGGAGTGTGTCTGCGTGGCTAATGCGCTCTATGGGATGGCTGACAGTGTTGCTTTAAACAGCCACCTCAGCAGTTCAGAATCAGCAAACAGTGTAAACTGTATAAAAGTAGGGACAATTTTGTGCCTTGCTGGTTATAGTAACAGCCTTCTGACTCAAAGATCTATCGTGTCGATTGCCTTCTTCGTCAGTGGGTGTATCAATGTGTGTGTGTGTGTGTGTGTGTGTGTGTGTGGGTCCCTGTACTTTGCCTTGGCTCCCGAGGAAAACATCAGGGGTATTAAACCAGCAGCTCAAGTGTGTGAGTGTGTGTTTGCATTCTGTTCGTCTATTTTGTAGCCTAGATAAGTGCAAATGTGTGTGTCTCTCTGTGTCTGTGTCCCTTTGTGTGAGTGTATGTGAGTGTGCATGTATTGTGTGAGTGTGCGCATCGTCCCGTGTGTGTGTGTGTGTGTGCGTGTGTGTGTGTGTTTCTCTGTGTGTCACAGTGTGTTCTGTATATTTTAGTGCATCCTGCCATCCACAGCGGTGTTTGGCAGGCTGCTGAGGCTGGTGTCATTCTGCTCGGCTGCTCTTCTCTGGACTCGTACGACAGAGAACATGCTGTCCAACAGAGCGACTAGCGCAGCACAGACGCGGCTAAAACAGAGCAGGCAAGCAGCCATGACTGCCGACCACCAAGTCCTCCGCACGCACGCACACACACACACACACACATACAGAGAGAGAGATAGACACGCTTCTGCTCTTCGTCTTCTCTGCTTGTAGATCCACGACAATACCCCAGAGGAGGCCAAACCTGCTCTTGTATGGAAACATTACATGTGCATAATGTGGATGGCAGGTAGTACCTCTGCACAGACCTGCTTTGTGCATCCACACGGAGCATGCCTCCCTCATCCGTCTGCATCCGCCTACACCATGTTCACCTGTCGACTGTGCACCCCTCCCCTTTCCACCACTTCCCTGATCTCCAGTGACACAGCTCCCTGTCCTCTTTACCTCTTACTGTCCTTATTTCCTCCCTGTTTAACCCCCCCACCTGTCCTCCTCTATCTTTCTCTCCCTACTCTCGTATTCCCTGCAGACCGGGGCACTTTCTCCCAGACTCAAACCGGGGCAGCCAGTCTGAGCCAACGGCCTATAAAAGAAGGGGCACCCTGGTGTGTCAGTTATTACCATAGTTAAAGTGAGCTGAGAGAACGGCAAAAAAGACCTGAAAGAGGTGCAAGGAAGACATCACATCAAAGGTCAAGATCACATCAGAATTGTTTTTAGCACTTGTTAGCTGGTTTTTGAAGGATTATGTAGTTTTGCAGATCATTTTTAAGACTTTGGTGGATCTTTTTATAGACCTGATTTTATGTAACAACCTTTATTACTGTTCTTAGCCTCCCTTTTATGATTTTTGCTTTCATCCTGCATGTCTCACCTTGTATTTACTGCCTCTACTGCTCATTCGATCTGTTTTTTAATGAAGTGCTTTGTTTTTGTGATTTGAAAGGTGTATAAATAAAGATTGTGATATCAGCTGCAACAGCTAAAAATAGACACCCGACAGCAAACACAGTGTACAAAATGGGTTGATGTGGGACATTAAATATCCCCCTTTATGCAGCTGACACAGTTGTAAAGAGAATTTTAAGTTAAGTGTCATTGAGACACACTTGCTATGGAGTCGGGTAAATAGGTCCAGACTGAGCATATGGATCTCCTTTTGTTGAGGTGCTGTTCGTCACAGTTGTGGCACAGTGCTAAGTAAACATTCCCTCTGGTACCCTGCTGCTTTCCTCAAGCCAACGGGAAAATCAACACCACCCACTCAATTTGCAAATAACAGTATTTTTGCGAGGCTGAGGCTATGATAGACAGCGGCTCAGAGCCCACTGACGAGTAAACGAACACAGCTAAAATACTCAACATACTGTTTGTAAGAAGCTGTAAGGAGCACTGCAAAGCCTCAGGGTGACTTCAGTGTCACTGCAATTTTGTGTGCAGGTTGCAAGCAATCTGATAGATCCTCATTTGTTGCCCATTTTGAATTGTAGTTTTCATTTTGTAAAACGACTATGACTCATTGAAATGACAAATCTAAATTCACTGACCAGTTTTAAAAAAGCATGTAAGAAGAATTTCACAAACTGGGCTGTCTGTGTAGTGAAAAGACACAAATAATTCTGAAAGTGGTGCTACGTGACCAGAAAAAAAAGGCTGCGGCATTCGCTTTTGCTCAAGAGGCTGAAAACCTACAACTACCAGAATGCACTGCACCAAACCAGTAAACGCTCCTGCTGGTGGGAGCTCCAAAATGGGAGCTGGCTGGTGACAAACAATCTTGAATGACAGTTAAACAGTCGTAAGTAAGTAAATACGTTTCTGAAAACATTTGGGGCAAAAATAGGCAACACAGTAACAGACTCTTTGTTCATGATTGATCAACACTGCTCAGTTTTACCGTTTGATCCCAGTTTTTTTAGCCTCTGATTTTCAGTGTGCAAGAAGCAGAATGGTGCCCACTTCCTGTTCACAAACTCGTATTACATCCAAACAGTGCACTAAAATATGTTTCTTTAGGCATGAAATAGACAATGCAGTGACAGAATCCTGGTTTATATTAGATCAGCGCTGCTTAGTTTTACAGTTTGGTCTGACTTTGGTCTGATAAACTTTTGGTCCGCTTCTATATTCTTTGTTTCCATGGTGACGGGCACATGAAAATAAGGAATTACAATCTGTAGTTTGAGCAGTAGCCCTAGATCCAGTGAAAATCAGCTGGATGATGTGATTTGAGCTGGGAGATGAGCAGGGAGATCTGATCGATGGTAAGGTGGCAGAAAGTCTACCACAGTTCATTTACACATATTATCCCCATTATTATGATACAAAGCTGTAAAATCAGCAAAGTATTCCTTTAAGAAAATAAATGGAGCAGTGATTGAAATGCTAAGATGCTCAAGTATTCATTTTTAAGTACACCGATAAGCAGTGTCACTAACAATAAACTGAAGTATTGTTTTAATGATAAACTGTATCAAGTGTGGCTCTGGGAAACAAATTACAAAAGTTTAATTGGCAAACTAAAAGATAAGCTCCTTGACTTCCACATAAGAATTCACTGCTGATAGCAATGGACTTAAAAATTCAGAGTCCTGTGGAAAAATCTGCACTTTATCCAAAATGTCAGCTTTTCAGGACCTGAGAGAAACAGCCTTGTTTTCAGCTTGGCTGCCAAGCATTTTTAAAATGTTCTCATTGGGGAACGAAAAGGTTTTGATGAACTAAAATGTTCCACAAAAGTGCATGTAATCCTCCAGTGTAAGTCTAAACATGAAGAAAGACTAAAGGTACAAGGGTTTCACCTGACAGTGACATTATAACAGCTACTCAGGAGACATTTGAGGTGTAATATTCTTTCCTCCTACAAGAGGCAAAAGAAATGAGAGAAGTTTACACCTTTCAGTGGGCGGTGAAGTAACTGCAATGAGGCGGACGTGATTGGCAAGTAAAAATGTAAAAATCTATTTTCAGGTGTCGTGATTTATCACTACTAAAGTGCACCGTCTTGTGAATCTGTAGTCTGAGGCACCCCATGCAGTACATCCACAACCCTTGAAAACTCTTTTGAAATCCAGCCCACTGAGCCCCCACAGGAATGCTTATAACTAATTCAATTTACATGCTGCTGTTTTTAAAACACTGCAGGTACAATGTGACTTTCCTGAAAAGGCTTTTTTTTGCCGCAGTTAGAAATGAATTTCTCTGCCTCTGCAGTTCTCTGTTTTAACAAAAGCCCACACAGTTCCCTCTGACAGCTCGCTCTCACAAAAGGAAACCACTGCGACTCAAGTGTGTGTGTGTGTGTGTCACTGTGTGTGCTTATGCATGCGAGGGACCCAGAGTGAGACGGAGAGATACAGAGAGAGAAAGGGAGTCAGAGAAGAGGGACATTAGAGTGGGAGTGTGTGACACCGGTTCTTTGCATATGGGATTATTACAGCTGATGCATAAATGGGTATGGGTGTCATTGACTCCCTGCGTTCTCATAGGTGTGTGTGTGTGTGTGTGTGTGTGTGTGTGTGGGAGAGAAGGTGCTGTCAACCTGCATTTGTGTGTGTCAGTGTTCATGTTTCACTTTTTAAACACCACACGCTTGTTATCGGGCACTGCTGCAGTTATGGTGCTGAACGCAAACCTTGTCACATTGTTAGTGTACTGTTATGTCTATATGGCCAACATCCACCCACGACCCCGCCGCCCCCCTCCACCCTATCACACCTGTGTTTTCCTTCTCTCACCTCCCTCATTCTGCAGGTATGTGGAGGGAACAGCTGTAAAAGAGTCTTTATACTGTAGACTACTGTAGAATGTCTGTAATGTAACCACACTCATACAGGATGTTGTGTAGGCCATGAGCTCTGTGTGGGGGCTTTCAAAGGTTGTATTTCCATGGATTGTGAAGATTTCCTCAAAGATATTTGTTTTTCTCTGCACACCACCTCAAATGCACATCATCTCATTACATAGTAAAGCTTTGCTCCACGTTATAGCGCGAATCTCAGCATTCACCGCCTTGTGAGCATTTGGGTTTTGCACATCCCTGGCCCTCCCTCTTATCTCTGCATTAGCCTCCTCTCATGGGCACGGGCATGAGGAGGCTTGAGGAATGAGAAAGGGGAAAGAGGCAAGATAAAGAGGGAGAGTGGGAGCAAAGCAGAGCGGATGCAATTAAAAGACTGGGTCACAGATCGCAGTGCCAGGCGTCAGTGTGATTAATACACCACCATTCAGCCCAGGAGCTTTTCTCCTCTCTGTGTGGATGTGTGTGTAGTGTGTGTGTGTGTGTGTGGGGCTTTGTTTGTGAATCTGTTATCTTCTAAGCATACCGCAGCTAGGGGGCACCAGTGTGTCTCAATACGTGCAACACTCAGGTGTGCCAGGATTAACCCTTTTTAAAGCCCTGGTGACCTCAACAAACAAGTCCTAAGAAAATATCTGTCCCTGTGTGACCTCATTCAGTTTGTTCAGCAGACAAAACATCCAAAGGTCCACGTTAAAGGAATTCATCACCCATAAAATGACCATTTGTATATCAGTCAGTTAGTACTTTTCTTGCATACCTCAATGGGAAATGGTGAACATATACATTTATTCCATTCAAAATGCCTAAAACAAAACTGAAAATAATGGAAGAAACCTCAGGAAGAGCAACTAAGGAGGGATCCCTCTCCCAGGACAGACAGACACGCAATAGATGCTGCATGTACAGAATAAAATTACAGTATAGACAATCCATATGACAAATGACACATAGTTGGAGAGAGAGACAGAGATTCACAGCAACAATATATATAATAATAGAAATATGACTTATAATAATAGTAATACATGGCAGTATATGTGTCTTAAGTTTATGTCAATGCATTTATGCTTGTGAATGGAATTTAAAATTTTCTTTGGTGGACATTTTTATGACCTGTCTTTGGACAAATCTAAAAAAAATTCCAAAATCATCCAAACTGCTGAAAAGTGAGTGTTTGTTATCATGCTGCATGTAGTCCTGGGACACACAGGACCACTGACTCTCCAAACAATTTAGAAAATACCTACAGAAGAAGCAACAAAAATGCAGGGACTTCCACCACTTCCAGTACACACATGCACTATGCCCCATTCACACACTACATACAAAGAATTGATTTATTTGGGACCACAAATCTATATCAAAACATCTGTTTAGAAACTGTCACACAACTCGTACAGTATCATCCAAGTGTAATTTATCCAGTCATATGCTCAGTACTTCCTCAACACATGTATTTTCACTAAAACTTTAAGTATTTAAAACTGAAGTGTAAGTGAAAGGTTATAGTAAAAATGTGTGTGTTTGGAATGTACTGACTATACGACTGGATAAATGAGACTTGGAACATACTGCGCGAGTTGTTTGAGAGTTTGTAAATGGATGTCATAATGTGGTTTTGCCCCCAATTAATCAATTAATTAATACATTTGCCATTTTCCATGGATGCATGCGAGAAAAACAACATTTTCTTCAAGAATTCAAGTTAACAGTGTGAAGAAGTGATTTGCAAACAGTCTTTTTGTGGGTGAAGTATTCCTTTAAGAGACTTTCTTTTTCATTCTTATGATGACATGGAAGTAAGGGAGAGAGGTGGGCTGACATGTTGACTAAACACTAAAACTTTCAAGAAGAGAATAATTTCAGCAAACTAAAAATACTGCACACATGATGCTGTTAAACTTCTCAGGTTAACATTGTTGCAAACTTTAACAAACACCCGCTATCCTTGAACTTTTTTTTTGCCTGCCTTTTGGCCGACCATGTCAACAGCAGCTACCCACTAATTTCAGACCGCGCCAAGTCAATGAAACCTGGCTCCCAATCAGTCCACCGTCTGCACAAAACTCACATCAAGGCAGGAAACAACGCCTTGAAAATTCCCCCAATTGAGCTGGTGGCCCATGCCACAGTCTTATGGTAATGAGAAACGTTCCTTTTTGAAACACAGCAAGCTGCACAAACATATCAACTGATTCTTTCTTTTATTTCTTTCATCTGGCTCCCACTCACCAGACCTTGCCTTCAAGGCTTCCCCTTCGATTTAACGTGAGCAGAGAAGGAGCCGCGCTTTATCACAGCAATATCTTTTTTAAGGAGGTGAGGCGAAGAAACTGCCTCAAGGCTACACACTGTCTGTTATCTCCCAGTACAATATAATCATTTCACATAGCCCAAAGCGAGGTGACGGGGCCTCAGCTGGGCCAAGTGACAAAGAGTGGGAATGTGAGCAAACTAGGGGGCAAGGATCATGGGACAAAGGGGGGTTGTATCTGTGACTCTCACTCAACCGTATAATGACTGTAATGAAAACCCATTATTCCCCAGTAAGTATTTCTTTTTTTTTTTCCTAATGTGAATCACACTGCTCCGTCTGCACACACTATGTAGAGAACAAACTTCAGGTTTCAGATAATGGTAACACTGGCAACACATCATATTAACTGACACAGTGCAGAGATGTTTCGCTGGCTGAGCAAATGAGTCCAGTTACAGTACATAAGGCACTACCCAGCCTGTGTCCAGTGTTTATGACTGCAGCACCTCTTAGCTGGTTATTTTTAGCTGCTCTTGATTACCCCTGAGACTGGCCTTAATAAATACTATAAGACTAAAAACAGGCTTCCTCCCTCGGCCCCTCCTCCCCATCCTCAGAGAAACTGAAGACTCACTCACAAGGTAATCAGCTTTTAATTTTCTCCCCCCCCCTCTCCTCTTACGTTGTCTCATTTTATCTCTCTCCCTCTCAGCTCTCACTCTCCATCACCCTGGCTCACTGACTGTGTGTGCAGCCTTTCTTCTCTCTGGTCCTCCCTTATTCTTCTCTCCATCTTTTTCCCCTCTTCTTGTGTTATTTGCATAAAAGTGTTTGCATCTTTCCCTGGTGATTGTTTAGCTGCTGTGTTCAGCATCTTGATTTGATTCCCTACAATTGGCCTAATTAGCATTACAAATATACACTTAGAGAGTAACAGAGATATCTGTTATGGCTGACAGACTAATTTAAGGGAATGGAGGCCAGAGGAAACGGCATCACTAAATTCTTGTGATAAAAGGTGTATCACTGCGTCTCAATAATGAGGTGTCTTATCCGAGTCCGCTGAAACTACACTACTTTCACCACATGAATGGCGTGTTTGCCTTAACTGAGTAAAACAGCATACTGAGCAGCTTACAATGGGAACCTAGTGGATGTTCAATCGTGATAAAAGGTGTAATCACAACAAGGAACGCACCTCTTATCTTCTCTCACTCCCTCCCTCTCTCCAGTCTTCTAAAGCCAATGATTAGACTTAAGACAGATCTCCTTCATTATCCGCTGCTCTCATCCATTTCTCTCTAATCCTGTCTGTACTCCCAAGCCCTGAGGGGCAAGCGATAGGCCAGGGCCAGCCATTAGTCTCCAGGCCCCGAGACCAGGGACAAAACTCATCCGTTTTCTCCCTAAGAGGAGATCAAGGCCATCTCAGAGGTCAGCTACACCAACTGCTATCACAAACCCGTAATTGCCATGCTGCGTCTCTTTTTGCACTTCATTTGGGTATGTACTTGCAGTTTAAAGATGATCTTTCACCCAGATGGCCACTTTGCACTCCTGTGATCTCAGGAGGGAGACTCCGAGATGGAAACATGCAGCCAAACTGGTGTTGAAGTGATTGTTCTGTTAGATTCCTGCCATCTGAAGCTGAAAAGGTCATTCTGCTGATCAGCCAAGTAAGTGATGAAACTAATTGATCTCATTATTGTCAACCAGCACACACAAGTGGGTTTAGGTTGGTTCCTCCAGAGGACCAAGCCCCCAAAGCAGACAATGTTCATCTGAAGAGCACAGTCACATGGACTACAGGGACAGATTGTTGTGACCCGGGTGCTGATGTTGTCATTATGAAGATAATTGCTTCTGCAACTAGTAGCCTTCAGCCATAAGCCACAGTGCTAAAGTCAAAACAGGAATCAATGCACATGGCTCAAGACCCGAACAGGAAACCTTTTACATGAAGTGTCAGACCCACTTAAGTAGAGTTAGAGGTGTTTGTGCACACATACACCAATGAAATGGATGCTGCAAAGATTTCAAAGAACAAGCTAGTAAGTAGTAAAGGAAAGTAGCAGATAAAGGAAAAAAATCAAACTATAGGAAGGAATAAGAAATGACTTCCATAAATAATTAAAGTAAGCCTTCAATATCAATAAGTAAAGAATCTACACTGTTAAAGCTATTTTATTGATTTTCTTTATGGGCCACCCGGGGCAGGAAACTAGCTTATATAAAGTAGATATGGTGACTGGGTTGGAGAATGGTTGCCAATTTATACATCCAGAAGACATGGAGAAACATTATCATTTATTTGGAGCCATGTTTCTGGACAAGTGAGGAATGTAAGTCCAATATTCAATCTTTATTTAGCTGTTTTAGACCTCCTCAACCCCTGAGGGAAATCTCAGGCTCTTAAGCTGCTAAATGTTACACTATGTCCACCAGCTAGTTGCTAACTCTCTGGGGTTTATGTTACAGAAACTAGATGCCCCAGTTTGTCTGGGACTGTCTTGGTTTCAAGTTTCCCAAATTTGGACAAAAAAATGTAAAACACTAAAATGGCCTGGTGTTTAATACATTTTCAGTGCTTACACAGATGTTTCTTATGTTCTGTCCCACTCATTATTACCTCGTCTGGTATAAAAACATATACACAAGGCACCATAAGTCTGAATTCTACACTGACTTGTCTGTATGTGTATCAATCAAAGTGTTGAGCTTTGGCACTTGCAGCTCTTTCTGACAGAACCTGCTGTCATGCCGAAGAGAAAGGCGGGCCTTTCTACAGAGATGCAGGGGGCTTTCGCCACATTCATATTGGATGTACAAGCGCTGCGAAGCGTTCAGATTTTCCATGGAGCGCTGCCAGCTTTCTTTCTACGCCCATGTTAACCAGTTGGGCTGTTCACACAGGTGCTGAGCTCCACAGCCAGCACCTGCAGCAATAGTTTTGGTGTGTGGTCTATTTTTTATGCGAGCAAAACTGGAGAGAAAACACACTGATAATCTACTATGAATAATGTAAAGTTTATATCAGATAATGCATGAATGACCTTATTGTGATGAATGATAAACTGTGCATCCGGTGCTTCCACATATTTGTCAGTTGTGTCTAAACAGAGAGCGAGAGAGGCAGGCACACACACACACACACACACACACACACACACACAAAGAGACAGAGGTCTACGTGTGATTAGAAAAGCAGAGAAGCAGACACAGAGGAGCAAAAGCAGAGAAATGCCCTTCAGGTATGTATGGCCAGGCAACTGCTGACGGGCAGCTGTGTGACATATCAGGGCTCTTTCCGCAACCAGTGTGAACATGGTGTCACTCCTTTCATTGCAAAGTACCCGGCAGTGTCATTTATGGCGCTCATGGTGTTGAAAGGTGTGCTTGGTGGGGGTGCTTAGCTCTGAAATGGCTGTCCCTGATCCTGCAAATGCCTATGGTGTATGGGTGCATAAGGGCATTCATGTGTGTGTGTGTGCAACAACATGCAACACACTTAAGGGTCCTAGCTTAGGGTTTGAAAATATGGTCACCCTTGTTTAGTTTGTTTATCTACTGGTGTAGTTTTAAGTCAAAGTCACATACTGTGTACACCTGTGCAGCAAATGCATTGTCAATAGCAGCAGATAATATTTGTAAGCTGGCTTTTATCATAAAGTGTGTAACACCATACTGTAGCTAAAATTTTTAAGCCTGTGTAACCAGCCTTTACACAATCCCAGTTTGAGATATGCGTAGGTACTTGAATTTAAAAAAGAGCCCTCCAGAGCGCAGCCCTCCCTTAAAAGCAACAAATCTGAGTTTCTTTCAACAGCTATTTGCTTTGAAGTCACCCTGGCCTGTTCCAGAAAAATCAATTAAAAACATGACTAATACATTTGCACCTAACATTTTCCACTTTTCCTCTTTAAAGTGTTTGATGTCCCCCACTGCCTAACACTGTGTAAATGCTGAGATCACAGAGATAGTGATGGGAGGATTTCAGCGAGGACCCTTTCGCACTTATTCGCTGCTTCAAGAGAAGCAACCTAAAGTGAAATGAAAAAATGAAGAATATCAGTGGACTCAAGCTGTGCTGTTTTTGCACTGTACTCCACAGAGAAATTCAACCCATCAGACAAACCCTACAATATTATGTCCTGTGAATGTTCTCTTTGTATTTTAGGGCTGCAGAAGCTTTTTACTGTTGGATGATTTGTTAATAATCTAATGCAAGTATCCTCCACCATTCTGCCCTTCCATACTCATCCTATATAAGTCGCCTGGTGATGGTTATCAGAGACATCTGCAGTGGTCCTTAATACCAGCATACTGCTGTCTCTTAAGTGGGCAGTACTAAGCCTCATTGTCTGCTGCAGATGTAAGAAGCACAATAGGAGAGGCTGAATGTCTTCTGCTCAACTATCTACCGAGAGGGAATGGGAGGTCGGTCTCCCCGGGCCATGGCGCCAAAACCATTATTCTTATCACTGCAGGACAACTCACCGCAGGCCAGAAAAAAACCCTTCTGAAAGGTCAAATGAGTGTGTCTCTCAGTGTGTGTTTACCCCCTCCCCGCCTCTCTCACACCACACATTTCTGTATTTCTCATTAACTGATAATACATCACTCATGACCTTGTGATAAAAATACATTAGCTGGAGACAAGTCATTAATCTATAAAGAATCAGGCTGTTTAGGTTATCAGGTGAGGATGGGTATACGTGTTATCGCACAAGTAATGGGAATAGGCTTAATTGCCCTTCTTAAGCGACTCGCTATATATAGAGTAAGTGGTTTATGTGTTGTCCTTTGGAGCTAAGTTGTATCCATGATGGCTGTCATCGAGCGATGTGGTTTAGGATTAGGCGGTACACAATGGGACTCTTTGCTCGCTGACCAACAGGACCTGAACACAGCGCTGGAAGAACAGCTCCATCTCTGGTGATTCACTGTCAGATTTCACCCATTTATTAGCACCAGTAAACTCTCACAGTGGTGGATGACGTAATGTGAGCTAGGCCATTTTGACACAGGAAACAGTATGGCAATCAGTTTGTAACAAATTGCAGTTAAACGGTAAGCTAAAATATGTTTTTGGAAAATATTTTAGGTAAAAAAGACGCAATGCAGTGAAAGAACCTTGGTTCATATTTGAGCAGCATTGATTAGTTTTACTGTCTGAGCTCAGTACTTTCAGCCTCTGTTTTTACAGTGCAGAAAACAATATGGCACCCACTTTCTGTTGCCAAATTCTCATATTACATCCAAACAGTGCACTAAAATATGTTTCTCAAGACATGTTAGGCAAGAAATAGACAATACAGTAACAGAATTTTGGTTTACATTTGATCAGTACTGCCTAGTATACCATTGGTCTGAGTTAGAGAGGGAGAAAGAGACCCGCTTCTATGCTCTTTGTGTCCATTGTGGCATGCATACCAAAATGCGGAAATACAATCTATAGTTTGAGCAGCAGCCAGCTAGTGCCAGCGAAAATCTGGGCTGATTTGACCTAGGAAATGAGCAGGGAGATGTGGGTGCTGGTAAAATGGAGATGTGGGTGCTGGTAAAATGGAGATGTGGGTGCTGGTAATCACATTGTTATGACACAGAACTGGTTGAAAATCTGCAAAATGTCCCTTTGATTACATTATATTCCCCACATCTACGGACTTAAAATGATTGAATTGACTTCACTCTCACCAACAGCTAAAGCCTTCAGAAACATGTAGGAAAAAAGACAAGCAGCCCATGCTAACCACCAACAGCTGTTGTGGTCTCCGCCTGGTGTCTCTGTAGCTGTTGTGGCCCTAATATGTAGGTACTGTACATCTTTGAGAGCAACAGAGCATATCCACGTAGCTGTACCTAGGCATAGCAACACTGTATGCCCTTAATGCATCCCATAAATGCAAACCATTTTCTTGCTTTCTAGTCATTCCTTTTGAACACCGTTTTTCCTGTGATAAAAAAATCCCTTGATATACCTCCACCTCAGGGTGTGGTCCTTATCTTCTGCCTAAGCAAGCAAGAGCACCACTGTTACATGGATTACCACTTTTATAAACAACAAGAAAAACCTCCAAAAATAAACTAGGAGCCCCACAGGATAAAGCACAAGACAGTACCCAGCTTCAGACAGCTCAATTTGAACAAAACGAGACGTTCAAGCTTCGTCCAAACCTGGGAGGCAAAGCAGAGCTTACCAGCAGAGGAGGGCAGATTAAAAAAAGGCAGAGGGCACTGTAATAGATGAAATAGTGTTGAATACAGCTGAGTTTTCAGCACCACTGTTTACTGTATTCTCAAAAACATGTAGTCATTTCTGTCTAACTGACAAACTTGAGATCTTTGGTAATTATTCCACATATTTTAACTTCCCCTACTAGAAGTGTTACTTTGAAAAATTGCCATCTAAAATTACTATGTTAATGGTTTATTTTGCCTTGGAGAAGCTGGAAACACTTCTTTTACAGTTCTTGTGTGTGTGGTATTTGTGTGTCTGTCAGCAAGAGAAGAAAAAAATTGTCTGTATTAAGTAAAATATGTTTAATCATTCTTGGTATCAATTTTCATTAATTAAGTATGTCCTATAATTACACAGAACCATCATCATTCCAATTACAAACAATAAAAATACACCATCCATTCTGTTGATTTGGCACCAAAAAGCCGATGGCGTGTTGCCAGCCTGGCAACCGCTTCTAAAATGTACCCTGGGGCCCCGGAGAGGTTGGCTAAATTTTTGTTTTCAGTCAAGCTAAAGCTTGAGAATCTTAGACCCAGCTAGAAATAACTGTACTGAATACACAACACAGAGGCACACCAAGGGTCTGCCTCCCAAAGCAGGATTATTAAATTAGCAGTTTAACAGCACCGAATCCAAGGCTGAGAAGCTCTTTATATTTCAGTCTTTGGTCAGGTTTTGAGGTTCTGGGTTTTACTTTATTCAATTAACAAGATTATCCTGCTTCTTGAGACAGGCCGCAGTATAATGGGAAAAAAAGAACAAAAACATATCGCCTATGTGTGCAGAATGAAACGCAGCCTTAAAGCAAAGACTCAATACAAACTGTTCTGAAAGCAACAATGTTGACTAAACATATATATACGCAAAAGCTGCTGGATGTGTGTTCAACGCACAAGTTAATCTTTAACAAATCTACCAAAGCTGGCACACACACAAAAATGCCAGTATAAAAAGAAAACACAGTTTCCCGTCTCTAATGAAGTTCTCAGTATTTAGCAGGAAGTTCAACCACGTTGTGTTTTCACCTGGATGGACCTGTAATCGCCTGCTCTGTTGTCATCACATTCACAAAGTGTTTCCTACGTTTACACACATTCCACATGCTCACAAACCTTCAGGGTGAAAATACATATTGTGCTAATAAAAATAAATATCAGGCAATAAATGTGAGTGTGAAAAGTATTTTTAAACCTGCAAATCACCATGTAAACAAAGTCTGTGGTGGAGGAAATGTGCGCAACAAAGTCAGCAGTACTGCAATCACAGCTTCAGGCTTTCAGATACCAAATTAATTGCTAAGCTTTATTTTCACGCCAAACCCACGGCTGAGTCTGACTTTCTTGCCAGCATCAGTTTGTCAGTGTAGGTGTTAAACTTTCCAAATGGTGAATGTTTCAGACCTATCTACACTAGCCAACAGCATTTCTTGTGTCATGCGCCATAGCTTGCTAACCTACAACGTATGCTTGGACTTGAGCTGTCTGCTATGCATAAATCTCCGTCCTGCCACAGGCGGAGAGGTGACAGAGAGGCAGATGAGGACATCCAGTGCAGTATGAAGGATGGTGGCAGCCGTTCCCCCAGGCCACGGTGATGGCACTACATCGATCCAGCCACTCCGGAGCCTGAAGTGCAGAGTCTTTTGGCTTTGTCAGCACTGTTCAGCTCAGCATTGCTCCAACTCCCCTGATCACTGTCAGAAACCCAGGAGGAAAGAAACCCAGTGAATAGGAGAGGAAAATGCTGATGTATCTGGAGCCAGACAGGCGGCGCAGGATTGGCTAAATAACTGCTAACAATTTACCAAGCACTTCTTTATAATTTTCTAGTTGCAAATTAATGTTTATTGTCAGCCAGGGGAAAAGTAGAAAGACAGAGGGGGGGGTTTGGAGCTGTTCCTCTATCATCTACCACTAAACACAAGCACCTGTTTGTCGTATTCAGCCAGCCAACTGGTCCTCCAGGAAACTTAATTCTACTAATCCACTCACATATTTGCTCAGGTGGAGGTGTGCTGGCACCTCTAAAGGTATGCACTGCTGTCATCAGGTGCTGGTGTTTGTCTTCTAAGGTGATTCACTATGTACACTGCTGACATTAATCTCTCAAGTCACTTTGGATGTGCCAAGAGACTCTGTGCTCTCTCTCATCTCTCAGCTTACTTCATATAATCAATACAGGCCAGTCCTTGGATTTTAGGCCTCCTGTTTTATTGTTACCTCTTTAAGTTTAAGTTTCCTCATCTCAGTTATAGTACAGCCGAGCAGAGAATCCGCAGAATCTAAAAGCACAGACCTTGGCACGGAAGAGCCCTTGAAGTGCACAGACGTAAAGAGTGAATTTGGTTACAACCTCACGTCCTGGGGTTAGTCTGGGGCATTTTCAATATGGCATCCAAGGTTGGGCACAGACTGAAGCGATGTGGCCCAGAGCATTTTAGAGCGACCCATGCGTAACATACAAAACGTGTGAATATCTTCAGAAACAGATGCACTAGTTCAACATTTTGGGAAATGGGCTCATACCCTTTCCTAGCGAATGTTAGGTGAGCAGGAAGATATCATTCACATATCTGTAGAGTAAGGTTGTACTGCAGGCAGCAGCTGGTTGGCTTAGCAAAGCACAAAAACTGCAAACAGGGGGGAAACAGCTAGAATGGCTCTGTCTGGGGAGAACAAAACCCGCCTGCACCTCTGAAGTTCACTTATTAACACATTATATCTTCCTTGTTTAAAGAAAGTGTTATGAAAGGTTATGCGCTGTACTATTTTCTAGTTATTAGTAATTGCCATAGAATGTATGTGCCCTGTTTCAAGGCTTTATGCTAAGATAAGCTAACTGGCTACTTGATCCAGCTTCATATTTACTGTACAGACAGGACAGTGGTGTAAATCCTCTCATCTAAGTCTTGGCAAGACAGCAAACAAGGGGATTTCCAAAAAAGTATGCCTTCAAATCAGCCCAACATAAAGCAAAGATCTGCTAGCCAGTTTACATTAGGGCAGGACATACTGCAAGATCTCATTTAAAAACAATCTTTTTTGTTGTTAACTGGTCTTGAACTTTGGTCTGCAGCTTGGTGGCTAGGTCTCATGCCATCCACCATTCCCTCAACCTCCTGACAACAAGGTCAGCTACGTGTACTCAGAGGTATGCAACTCACAAATGTAATGTATCCATGCAGAAACGTACAATGGCAATATTTTCCTCTGGCAACTGTGTTGCATGAAAACTGGTTGCTTTAAGATCTTGCCATCAGGACACAACTAAAGATTTTGGGCAGCAAGGAGTGGCCCATCAATTTCGATATACCCCCTGCTCACTTTCAAACAGCCATTACAGCAGTAAGCCTCCATAAAAACCATTTATCTGTAAAAAACAAACTCGAATCATTCTGCCGGGACTTGTAAAACTGAACTTAGTCTTTCTGCTGTGCACAGGGAAAAAAAAGCTTTCATTTACCCCACAACTATTTGTGTGTTCAGCAATAACAGTGCAGTGAAATCAGTTAGGCACAATTGCTATGTTGGCATGGATCCTGTTTAGGTGGGATAAGCAAATTCCTGCACATTTGCGGGGTTGTCAGATGCGGAGAGATGACAAATATCCATCAGATATCCAAGCTAGCTTGTTTTAGGCTGATGAGAAACTGTTTTCCCAGGGGACCTAAATGATGATGCTGTATATATATATAAAGAGTCCTATTAAAGTCCCTGCACTTACACCTACTGTATAGTGTTTCCTTCACAAGCTGCAAATTCTGTCACAGTGGTTTTCACTTATCTTATATATGTCAAATACCATGTAATCAAACAGCAAAATCTGACAGTGAAATCTTTATTAAAATAGTTTATATCTTAGATGCACTCGGTGATAAGGTGTCCTTAAAAGTTAGCTTATAGACATCCAATGATAAATAAGAAATAATGGAACGACATGGCATTTCCCTCTGTTGTACTGGGAGGAAAAATAAAAATTCTGAATATGTATTTCCTATGAAAAGCTTGCTGGGAAATGTCAAGCCAGCTGTCATTAAAGACGCGGTGACATTTTTATTCCATCTTTTAAAGCAGCGATTCCATCTCTGCCAACAGAGGCCCTAATCTCTGCTGTTCCCCCAGCAGACAGAAGCCAGACAGATTAACTCAATTACTCTTTTACTTGAGTGAATGAAGGAAACAATACATTTCTCATTTAAGACTAATCCTGTGTGGGAGCAGCGGAGGAGGAGGAGGAACTGTATATTGCAGGTGTAGGGAAGGCAGAGGTGGGGGAGCGTGTGAGGCTTGAAAATGAATTCCGAGGCAGCCGACGTGTTTGCTCATCTTTTTTCATGCTCTCTCTTAACTACAGTCAGAGAGCAGCAGAGTGAAAGAGACAGCAGGCGGGAAGATGGAGAGGAGGAGAGAGGGCAAAAGACTGAGAGATAGACATGATGGAGTGACAGACAGGCAGAGAGTCAGGCAGGGAGGAAGAGAAATGAGAGAGACAGAATGGGGTTTACAGCTCCAATATGTCAGAGTTAGTTTGCAGGATGAAGCAGCAAAAAATCAACCAATTTCCACAGTGCTGACACACCCGAACTAATACCCTGCACGGGGCATTACAGTCAGCCTTGTGTATGAAACATGGTGTGACACATGTGGCTTCTGTATTGTCTGCAGCATCTGTTGCAGGGGCACAGATGGCAATGGCCATCCTCGCCACCGCTCCGCCTCGTGGGAGATGTGGCCTGTGATGACGTTTTACTGACAGTGTGGGCCATCTGTCAACACATGACAGCCTGTTTTCAACTTCCTTTTTCTCTCTCATAAACGTAGATCTGGACACGAGAGGGTAGGTTGTGAAAAAGCAGTCGCCGCGTGAAGGATGGATGTTTGTACGGTGTGCATGAAAAGGTCAGGGCTGGGCGCTTACTGCGGCAGCAGCATCAGTGAAACCCTGGAGCAGCAACAGCGGTGAAACCCCGGATCCTCAACAAAGCTCTGTCAGACTGCAGGAGAAAGCTGTCAGTGCAGACGCCTAAACCTTTACCGCCCTTCCCTCTCCCTCACACTCACTCCCGCCTCGCTCTGACTCATTGTGTCAGCTCTTCAAACTCTCTCCATTCTCTCCTGCCTTAAGCTAGATGCAGAGAGCAAAGGGAAGAATGAGTCCATCTTTGGCTGCTGTAAACAAAAAGGAACACTCTTTGTGGTATGTGAATTTTCTCTCCCCTGTCTGCGTGCCACATCAAAGTTCCCTCTGTTCCATGTACATGCAGAGAGAACTCTTTCCCCTCCTTTTCCTCATTTACTGGTCCTTTGGTGATTCGCAGATAAAAAATAAATTGAAGGAGGGGGAGATAATGAAGATATGATGAGGACAAGGCACAGACAGCAATCCAGGAATATTGAAATTGACTTGAGCAACTCCACCGCTTTCTCCTCTCCTTCGTTCTGAATGGTGATACGGGCTCATTAAAAATTCATCGCTTCACTATGAAAAGCGCAGACGTCTGCATTTTGGCCGGACGAAGAGACAGCCAGCAAAGTCTGGACTGTCTGTGGCTTTGGTGTGTACAGTCATGTCTGGTTCTGCAAAACTAACATAAATGCTTATTAAAGTCCCTCTGAAACAGAAATTAGAGCGTTGAGCGTCTGTACTGTGACACATTTCCCAGGGCATTGGAATATTTGAGCGATGTTCAGTTACAAAAGAGATTTAAATCAAATCCTTTGCATTTGATTGGGCTGCTACAAAGTGGGTGGGCTAAGTGTTTAGCATGAGAGCTACAGCGGGGTCTGCTGCTAAGGGGACTGTTGGCTCCACACACACCTATATCAACATACATCAAGAGGAGGACAAGGGAGAGATGAATGAATTTGACCTCTGCCACATTGTTGTGGAAATGAAAACAAAGGTTTTCCCACAGAGATCCACACACACACATCTCTCCTCTCTCCGTATTGCCCTGTTAGCTAGCTACAACCCACAAATGGTGACGTGAAGTTTTACATGTGGCTAGTTAGTTGCCCAAAGTCTCATTTGATGAACTTTAATAAATGCCCCTGAGTACAGGATGAGTCATCAGACATTTAAAACAGTTTCACCTGGTTTAACAGGGAAAGAAAAGACATGTGTCAATACTCTGATACTGATACTGTTGATTTTTTGACATATATATTTGGCACATAACAAGACACAGGGACGCAGGATTAAAACTGGGAAAATGTATTTTTCATTTCATGGGTACTTTAACAAAATGTAAGGCTTTGGCTGATGGTGATGTCATCAGTTTTGCAGGTATTTGGTCTTGGACACACTGCAATTTTGGCATTAGATGAAAATTTGTTGTAGAGATACACAAGTCTAGACCAGCATGGTGCAGAGACCGATATTGCCTTCCCTGGAGCTATGCCACTCATTCTCAGTCCCCAGATTGAGTCAATTTTTACTTTTCAGCGGTACGACGGTGTCTCTAGTATACACTGTCAGCATTGTGAACTGAATTAATGGACATGTGTGCCCATGGTGTTAATAAAGAATATATTTTGTATTCATTTCATCTCACCATTGTTCACCATTCGCATACTATACAAACCCTCGGGATCAGGAATTACTCCAATATGCTGTGCTGGAGCTGGACCTGACAAAGTCATTGTTCATACAGTAAGATCAGAGCCAAATGCCCTAGCTTTTTATTCTATAGTCAGGAATTCTTA
This sequence comes from Epinephelus lanceolatus, assembly GCF_041903045.1. Classification (NCBI taxonomy): domain Eukaryota; kingdom Metazoa; phylum Chordata; class Actinopteri; order Perciformes; family Serranidae; genus Epinephelus; species Epinephelus lanceolatus. Next base: position 23,024,161 of record NC_135734.1, read on the forward strand.
CTGATTGTCCTCAACATTAATCTTTTTTAAGTCAGTATCAACTGTTTGTTGCAACAACTCAACTGCAGCAATATTGTCAATATTCCTGTCAGTATACTAATTTATTCTTATCAACAGCATTTTTTAATGTATATTTAACAATATGTTGCAAATATTGTAAATATTGTATGTTTCTTATTATTTTTTATATATTATAATGTAGCATGAGGCACATATTACTATTTTTACACTCTTAACATACTTATTTTATATTTTTTAAATATTTACATTTTTGTATTAACCATGTAGCATAATGCACATATTTTATTTTTTATATTTTTACACACTTTGTATTTTATGCTTCTTATTTCTACTTCTATAATTCTCTACGCTTTCCATCAAAGCAACTGTAAAGTGTCACAATTTCCCATCGGGGATCAGTAAAGTATTTTTTTTTATTCTCATTCTGATTTACGCTCTATATGAATGTATTTCTGCTCTGCACTACAAGCAGCTTCAGCAGTATAATGAAAATAATCCTCTCATATAATATTGGCAGAGAGTGCAGGGCTTCGGCGGCCTGCGGAGTTCCCTGGTGTGCAAGTTATTTACCAGGTTAAAAACACAGTTCAGAAATATAAATTAAATCAGATATCCAGTTCCCACAATGCCCCTCTGAAGCATTTTCTAGCTTTAAAAACACTGAAACAGAAAAATGTGGCTGATGTCCACCTTTTCAAATGATGAAAAGCAGAGAAAGAGTGTCTCTGTGTGAATACACAAGGCCGTCTCTATAAACCCACAGAAGAATATGGTCAAATAACAGTTTGTCTGCACTTAACATTCAGCATTTCTGTGGTTATCTGCTCCCTTGGTGTTGTTTAGGTGGAGAGCGACCGAAATGAGCCACATCCTAAAGAAACTGGCAAGCACTTCAACAAAAGTTGTATTCAAACATATCTTTTTAATACTTGCTGTTGAGCTGAATCAGTTTTCATATTTCATATCTGAAATTATAAACATCCGTCTGTGTGTACTGATGTTCCCACAACAGTAATGTATTGAACTTACTCTATTTTGAATACGTGACATGATATCAAGTATCTTAGTTTTTTTTTATACCAGCTCTGTACTGTCTGAAAATGTGATTTCAATGAAAATGAAGTGATAGCTGATTTTTTGGGAGCAGGGAAACAAGTTGTGAACACAATACTGACACAATTATCACCTTTTAAGCTGAAAAGATTTACTTGTTCACAGCAGCTACAAAGCAACAGTGGAGTTCTCTTTCTACCCACCAGACAAATATTGTTTCCACATTGTCATTAGTATATTGTTGTTAAAAGAAAAAGATTTTAGCTGCTTTTGGTCACCCTCTCAATATCACATTAGTCTGGACCTTAACTACGCTATAACAAAATCCAGAATCTTTATTTCTATGATATTTAATTGTATTTGCTCCTAAATGTGTGAGATTTAATTTACTGTTTGGCAAATAACTTTAGAGAGACACTTCGCTGATTTTCACCCAGCTTTGTATCATAACAATCTGCACAGCATGTGTAAATTAATTGTGCTACACTTCCCTCTATCTTGCCAGCACCCAGATCTCCCTGCTTATTAGCCAACAAAAATCCACAGGATGACACATTTCCCTGGTTCTTAGGTTGTTGCCGTCCCCTCTCTCTCTCTCTCTCTCTGCACTGTTTGGCTGTAATACAAGAATTTGTGAACAGGAAGTGGGCGCCATACTGTTTCCTGTGTTGTGAAAATTGGGGGCTGAAAAAGATGAGATCAAATGGTAAAACAAAGCAGTGCTGATCAAATATGAATCAAGATTCTGTTACTGTGTTAACTAAATTTCACCTAAAATGTTTTCAGTAGCATATTTTTATGTTTATTGGTCCAGTGCGGTGCACTGCATTCTGGTAATTGTAGGTTTTCTACCTTCTGAGACAACCAAAACAAATGTCACAGCCCTTTTCCTCTGTTTTTTTTTCTTCTGGTCATGCAGCACCAATTTCAAAAGTATTTGTGTCTTTCTACTGCACAGACAGAAAAGACCATCCTTCCAGCAGTGAAATATTTCTGCTGAAATAAATCTGCTTGACTATATTTTTGGCCACTTGGGGTCACTATATGAAATTCATGTGGTATGTTAGCAAACACTTACCAATTTTCTGTATACAGATTACATATGGATTGGTGCAACCTTAAACCAAAGTCTAGTGCTGTGTCTCAAATTGCGTACTTCTGTACTTACACTTAATATTTTGAGTGCATTAGTTTGTTCACACTGAGAAGTATGGAAAAATACAGTGCACTATGAGTACCCGGATAGTGCACTCAAAATGGTCAAGAAGTTGGGTGTGGAACTATGGACACTTCTCGCCCTCAATGGTCGCCATCTTGGTTAGTAGCGGAAGGGGAGGGACCACTTTTCAAACTGGAAATGGCGGCCAAGGACTGTGCGACCGTGGACATCGCTGCATTGTACAAATGTAAGTTATACATGTGTTTTTTGCACTAAGCACCACTATACTGTTGCCGGGTATAAGCCAACAGTATGTTTATTGGGTTAATTTAGCAGTCTGTAATGATTTGGTACCGCGAATGATAACGCAAATGCTAATGCTAGTTTGCTAACTAGCTAACATCTGCACATTAGGCGTTAAAAGAAGAAGAAGCTGAAATTTGCGGTCATCATTTCCGGTAAGTGCACAACGGCCATGTTTGGTTTGAGACAACACTACCCTGTCGAAATTTGTGCACTACACCAATGAGTAGGCTACATAGTGCACATAATATACTACATGGAAGTGTACTAACAGAAGTATGGTCTCATGTTGCTATGTCGCTATGTCCTGTACAAAATTATCTTTTTACTAAGCTTATAGAATCCTTACATGCAGTTTTCAAGCATATGTTTGAATGTGTATGTGGGGTAAAGTGCTGATGTCATATTTTAGTATGAAAGAAGCTCATTTTTAGCTTTCAAGGATGGCCGTCTTGTGCACTTTTCCACTGATGCACATTTACAAGGTTATTTTGTTGACTGCTTTTAGCTCTATATGAATCACTGTTATTATGTAACAATGCTTGCACTCTACCCACTTCAACTGCCGTCCAAGGTCCTTCAAATCTAAGGTTTAGCCGTCCTTTCGTTCGTCTGTCCATCTTTACAGCCATCCATCCTTGTAATGCAGCTTATCTAAGTCTGGGTTGTAATGTGGACATCCTTCTGCCCAGCCACGACCTCCTGTTACTCCTGGGGGATCCTGAGGAGTTCCCAGGCCAGATGGGATGTATAATCCCTCACAGCAGTTCTAGGTCTGCTCCCGGGTCTCCTCCCAGTTGGATGTGCCCAGAATACCCCCACACAGAGGCATATGGAAGGTGTCCTGATGCCCAGAATTACCTCAGCTGGCTCTGTTTAGTGAGCTGATTCTGGATATCTGAGCTTCTCAGCTGTGCCTCAGGGTAAGCCCAGACACCAATGAGGGAAACTCATTTTGGCCACCACTTCTACCCATGGTGACAATCTTGTAGTCTCTCCCCAATGATCATATCTGAGGGCTAGAAGGGAAATGGACTTGTAACTGAGAGCCTTTGTGTACAGGTGTAGTTCTGTAAGGTAAACATAAAACAAAAATGAACATCTGGGCCCATCTTTATTAAGCATCACAGGATCACCCCAAGGAGTCATTAAAAGTTAAATCAGGATTTAAACGACTCATAACTTAGATCAGGAACTGAGATTATTTATGAAGCTTCCTACATGTTCTCTCAGCATATTATACAACTAGAAACACTAGACAATCTCAACTATGACTTATATACATATTTTTATTATTTCAGTAGCGACTTTACTGATATAACACATTCAAAGGAATGCCAGGCTGATCTAGACTCTTTAATGCAGGGGAAATCAAATAAAAATACCAGCGAGTAGCATCATCCGTGGGTGTATGACAGGCTACTTATGTACATAAGCTAAAGGCTAAAAATTGATTTTGGTCGAAACTAGTACAACTACTATATACATTTCATTTTATCTAGGCTTTTTTCCTGTAAATGGCCTGTAGCAGTGAAGTTCGATCAGGCACTACGTCTCACATAAGTCTACATAAAATCAACGTGAACATTCATTTGCTACAGATATATGAGAGGCGATGGATTGCCCCTTCTGTTGCTCTGCTCTATTTACTCTGCACACAGACACGCCCACGCAAACTACAACATCAAAGATGCCTCTATGACAGTGATATATGTTGAGACTGTGTTATTGATTTACTCGTAGAGTGTGCTCACATGTGCTTGGAGCCATGATACTGTGTCGGCTATAATGAGCTTCAAAATGCAAGAAGGCAACCAATTTACATAAGATCTTTAAAAATCAAGACATTTGAGAAATTATTGAATATGCATGAAATTGGCACACTGAGGTGCAACAAACTGCTGGCAGGGTGGCGATTTGAATATATGCATGTCCAAAAAACAAAGATCCCTGGTCACCAAATAAAGGATTGTTGGAGCTGCTGGAGCCGAACTCCAATGTAAAATGATGTTAAAAGCATCTACAAAGTCCAAATACTGCACAGATTGCAGGCCTGTACCAGGTGCATGCTGACCTCCACAGGTTAAAGGTGTTCAGCCAAATTTTCGTCTAAACGAAGAAAAGTTCAATTTACAGTCAGTGTTTCACACCACAATGCACTGTGTGCTTCACTGTGGTCCAACAAACATGCTGATTTCCTTCCTCATGGAATACAAAGCAGGAACGTTTGTTGCATCGCCCTCGTGTGCATTATGCAAATAAAATCAGGGCCCGCTCAAGAAAACATTGCTCCATACTGTGCCACTAGTAGTGGTCAAATTTCCACAAGGTACCTTTGGTTATAATGCAGTTTATATGAGGGACCAAATGCTAAATATGTCTATGAAAATTTTAGGTAAGTTAAAAGTACTTAATTTGCTTGATACTCAGAATAGATTACCATTTTATTGCCACTCTAACACTGCAGTCTTATTGGCCCTTTGTAGTGGGAGGATTGGATTTAGCTCTGAGTAACTGGCCAGCATGTTATTTTCAGTCAACCTTGAAACATGGAAACAAGTTTCCAGTTAAGCGAGTTTACAGAGAATAGCAGTAAAGGCATGATAATAGCAGCAAGAGAAGAATTGTGGAGATCCTGTGCTTCACTACGAGAGAAAGGGTGAATAAAGTGATGATAACAGCAGGAACTGCAGGCAACAAAAATGCCTTTGTATTATTGACTTAATCAGAGATTTAATGAAAATGTGAAGGACGCAGCTGCTGCTGTGAATAGGATAAATGTCTGGAAAAACTACAGGACCTAAAAGCGTAAAACAATTTTAGTGCGTGTTGTCGCAGGAGATTTAAAATGGCAACACTGCTCATTTGCAGGTTATGTAAAAAAAGATTAAATCATTGTGGGCCTTTTCTGTTAAGATTCAAGATTTTAATACAAACTGCTTTAGGATTAAACTACATCTGAGAAAATGTGATCATACAAATTAATCCGAATCACAATTATTTTCAACTAAATCACTAAATATATTATTGGTATATTATTCGAACCCTGGGGTAGGGGAGCCCCTCTGTGCAGAGTTTGCATGTTCTCCCAGTGTCAGCGTGGATTTTCCCTGGGTACTCCGGCTTCCTCCCACAGTCCAAAGACATGCAGGTTAATTGGTGACTCTAAATTCCCCGTAGGTGTGAATGTGAGTGTGAATGGTTGTCTGTCTCTATGTGTCAGCCCTGTGATAGTCTGGTGACCTGTCCAGGGTGTATGCCGCCTGTAACCCAATGTCAGCTGGGATAGGCTCCAGCCCCTCCGCAACCCCCAACAGGATAAGCATTTATGGAAAATGAATGAATGAATGAATGAATAAATATATAGCTGATGTGTTAAAACTTTACATTTAAACAAAGCTGTGGTTAACGTGCGGTACTGTTTAGGCACAGGAATCACTTGGTTATGGTTAGGAAAAGATCATGTTGTGGCTCAAACTACACAATTCTGTGGCACAACCCTGGCTGGAAAGTCAACGATGTCTCCGTACAAAACAGCCTTCTGTGGCACTATCCTTTATGGAAACACAGTTATGGGTCACCAAAAAAAAATATGTTTGGTGCCTAAAAAGCCACAGCAATGATTCACCAAAGACAACCAGTTTTGTTGTATGTTGGTGTAGACAGTGATCTGCAGCTTGGCAGCCGTCTTGCCACCTTGCAACCATCTCCTCCACTGTGTCACTTTAGAAACGTTGATATGATAAGAATTTTGCCCAGCTCTAACACATATAGCCTGAAATTTGAAAATATAAGTGAATTAGAGGTGTTTTAAAAGACACTTTACAATGAGTTTAACGGTTTGACCTTTCCTCTGCTCCTGTTGTGAAGCAATTATAAAGACCATAATTATTATTCATCTATCCATCTATTTACGTGAAAGTGAAAATGACAGTAGAACGAAAACAAAAGTGGTTTTATTTGTTCCGATCACAAGAAATACACTTGCTGGATATAATTATCTAATGTGGACAAATGTGTTCATCCTTTCGCTTCACATCATTGTTTTATCTTTGGTATAACCTTTTGAAAAAGCGAAACTGGTGACCTTATACAGTAGGTTTATTTAGAGAAATAAAGAGAAAGATGCCAAAAGATAGAGAGAGAGAGAGAGGGAGGGAGGGAGAGAGAGAGAGAGGCGAACAAATTGAGAGAGTGATCATGTATAATTTAAGGACAAGTGGTTCTCCCCTGAGACATCTCTGTCAGTTAATAGGTCAGAGTTATTAACGCGAGAAACGGTTGCAGCCCGAGCAGTGCGTCACAGGGTTTTGGAGGCGACAATAAAAGGGAAAAGGAGAAGCAAAGAGGACGCAGAGAGACAGGGAGGATTAAGTGAAAGAGATGTGAGGAGAAGATAAAAAGAACAGGGGAAGAGAAAGAAAATAAAAGGAGAAAGCATGAAAATTAGCAAGGATGCTGGGGAGCTTGTGATCAGATAAAAATAGACAGGAAGAAAGAGGGATGAAGAGGCGAGTCATGTTCATGGTGAAATGTGCACTTCAAGACCTAAATAGTTCTCTGAGTGGCTACTAATGCACCATCGTACCCATGAATAAAATGGTATGCATTATGTAAGCACCAGTGTTTATATAGTTTTACTAATCGATTTTTGAGTGTGTACAAAATGGGTAGAACTTCACATGTTAACAGATAAATATAATTAGTAAGTTCTCACTGTAGGTCACAGTATTCAGCATTCCTATACTCGACTTCAAATGTGCAACCACACAGCTCCTACTGTGAGTGCTTCAAGTCGAATAGAGCTGAATTTCTGCAACACATTTACTGAAAGACACACTATGGAAGATTGTTATTGTGGAATACAGACAGTGGAGTGCTTCAGTAAGAAAGAGAAAATCTGAAATTGCTAACATTCCAAGCTGCATATCCTTGTGCTATCCACACTGTAACGCTTTGTTGCTCTCCACTGAAAGAGCGATGGTGTAAGAGGCTGTGAATGCTGGCTGCAGAAACATCACTTAAGCAGTGGACTTTGAGCATTTTTCAGTGACAAAAGTGATAGTCACACAAACGTGGATGAAAGACACACATACAGTAGTCATTTATAAAGCTAGATACAAACACACTACAATACATAAACACACAAGCATGCATCCTGCAAGTGCTGCCAATGTTGGAATAAGTATTCAAATAGTGTAATAAGTAAAAGTAGTGACATCATACTATATAAGTACTCATTACAAGTAGGAATGCACTGATTTATTTGCCAAATATCAACACATTCTCACTCCAGCCTCGTCACATACTGACGTTGTGTTATGGACTTTCCATGTTAACATACGACGTGCAAGGTACCCTGGGTGCATTGGTTGTTGACGTTCTGGAACACCGTGTCAAGTTCTCTTCTTTCAAGAAACACTTCATTTTCACAGGAAATTTAACATTTACATACAGCCTCTTTCAAAGTAATCGCACTCGGTACAACCCCATGAATTGACATCTTTTTTTCCTTCAACAACAAAAACACGTGGTTTGGTTGAGGAAAAAAGAACAGGGTTTGGCTTTAGAATCTTACTGGATGCAAATACCGCTCTCTCAGGTGAAGGTCGGTGTTTGTTGGACCCCTCCACCACCCCGCCCATCTGTCCCTCTTGGACTTTCGCTGTCTTAACTTTCGTCCCTGTCCTGCTGCGTTTCCCCCTGATGTTAAACTATAATGGCAACTGGCCGTGTGCCTTTTTTTGTTGGTTTCTGATACCGCAAGTCACTGCCCAAGCGCTGGATTTCATCGACTTCGGAGCGAGACCGTGTTCCAAATATCGGTATCAGCGGATATTCGCCATGTTGACTGCCACTGGCCAATCAGCAAGATGACATTCACCAGTGGCAGTGGTTGATGTTTTTCTGTTATGTCATATCAATTTTGCACAGTCTTAAATGCAGGGCTTCAGAGTAATAGGGTCCTGGGGACCAAGGGAATATGTTTGGGATGAACAGAGATCTCCCTAGTACACCTCCAGGACAAAGCGACACAGTAAACTCTAAGGCTGCCCCCGAATAGTTGACCAAATGTTAGTCAACCAGAAAGGTCATTGGTCTGCAAGATTTCATTGGTCGCTTAGTCACAGGGAGATAAAAAAAATAAATAAATAAAAAACTAACTAACGTGAAACTCTATTAGTAGCTGTGCCTTGTCAAAATAAATCCAAACCTATATGACTGGACCATGTGGGAACTGAATTTTAAAGTACAGACACAGGAAGTGACCACACTCAGACACTCAGACAGGAGTCACATTAATTTCCAGGGCTGGTACCTGCGGTTATTCCACAGGCTAGTTAATAACATGTTGAGCAGGAAATCCAAAGTGTGGGATCAGTTTGAGAAGGTGAAGGACGAACCCGAGGTGATATGTAAACTCATCTTCATTGGTCGACTACAAACATGACGTATCATCTGAAACATGTAAGTAGCTACATGCCCATTAGCCACTAAGCACAATCATTACTGCTTTGCTGACAGTGTCATTAACAGGCGGCTCGCTCAGTGTGTGACGTGCACTTGTAGATAAAATATAGGCCTATATTAATGAAGGTTCATTAGTACGGTTTTGTATTTCTCTGTAACGTAGCACAGCATTAACAGTGTTACTGATACTATTCTGTCTCACACATTGAACTCAAACCATTGTGTTGCCCCGCCTAAAATATATCATTTAATAATTACATTATTAACATAAACATGCAGGCGACTAGTCGACTAATGGCCGTCATTTAGGCCGACTAGGAAAATTCTTAGTTGGGGGCAGCCCTAGTTAATGTTAGCTGTTAGCAACTGACGGCCAGAAGTAACTGCTGACGGAGGTTGAATTGAGTTACGATATGATGCATTCAATCTTTATTTGGTTAAACCTAGTATTAGGCAAAGGTGAAATTATAACGTTATCATGATGTGTTTAAATGTAATCTTGTAAAATGTTGTATTTGGTGAGAAACTTGAATAAATACAGTTGTTTGAAGAAGATATTTTTTGATGTTTTCACAGCAATACAAAATAGACATTAGAGAGGAGATTATGATGTATGAGATTTTATAAAAAGATTTTTAAAATGTTTTTTCATGTGAGAGAAGATTATATAAATGGTTGTTTAATACATTTGTAAGATAGAATTTGTGCTCATTTAAAGGTAGCGTAATGACAGGTTCAGTGACTTTAAAAGTTTATAGTTTTATAATGATATTTTTTTGGTTTCCCCTGGCACAAAAGAGGGAATAATTAACAACAAAGACAAAACAATCAACAACAAAAAACATTGGTATAAGTATTGGCTATCTGCTAAATTGTTAGTTTAAACATCGGCATTGTCCCAGAATGTCAAGTGTAGAGTGTATCTTTAATTACAAGTGAAGGCCCTGCACTTATAATTGTGCTTAAGTAAAAGTACAAAAATAATATCATCACTAAAAATGTACTTAGTATCAAAAGCAAAAGTATTGTCAGACTGGGCCTCGTCAGTTATTATTGATGAATCAGCATAAACAGTGCTTCAGTGTTACAGCAGGTTGAAGGGGAGCTCATTTTAAATGCTTAATATACCTTTGGGTGGTTAAATCTATGACACAGCATCATATCTCATATTCTAACTCCTCCTACGGTAAGAAGTGCAAAATGTGCCTCTAAAATGTAGTGAAGTAGCAGTGTAAATTAGCACAAAATTAAAAAAAAATAAGTAAAGTACAAGTACCTCAAAATTGCACTTAGGTTCAGCACTTGAGTAAATTACTTACTAACTTGCTTACATCCATACAGAAAGGAACAAAAGCTACGTGACCAATTCACATGAAACATTTGTGTTTTATATGCTCATTATCTAAAGTGCCTCTTTGCCCTCTTTGGCCACGTTCCAGTCAAGACTGAATAAATAAACACTGGTGGTACTGTTGCTGTTATTGTCATTAAACTTATTTATGTTTGAGTCCGTCAGGTTCCCTTGAAGAAATGATGATGTTGACATCATCATGGTGGCATCTGTTTTCTCACTTGAGAATGTTGGTGATTAACTCGGCCATGTTGGTTGGTTTGCCTGAGAGATGATACTGTCTGAACATTTTACACCTTATTATTCTTCTTAGTGAGTTTACCAGGCTAAAGGCACCACACACTGTCAACACGTGTGTGGTTTTGTTGTCACTGTTGTTGTGACTGTTCGACTTGTAATGTGTAATGGGATGTGACTGCAGCGTGGTAAGCAAAAAAGATTAATTAAAAAACACTGCAAAGACGGTGAAAATAAGGAACTCTCCACAATCAGCTGCAACTACTTGTATTCAAACGTCTTATTATTCGTGTTTGTCCTATAATGTGACATTCCCAGTATCCATGCTCACACAAAGGAAACCATTTATAATGATTTGATCATGTTTAGGTCTCTTGGAGCTCAAATTCACTAACATAGGCTAATTGTTGTGTTTAGCTAACGTTAAGGTATTTAGCCCCATCGTGAAGCTTCACTTAGGTGATGCACATTGTTTGTGGTGACAGTGAGAACAACAGACTCTTTGGTAGGCACTTTTCTATCTTTTGTTTAACATGTTAGCATATTCTTATGGATGAGTTAAATATAGCATACTTCAACTTCTTTTGATGAGTAAGATACCTATTCTATATTGGAAATCTGATTTTACTTTTATTCATCCAAAAACTACTTGGTTTAAGTGCACCAGTATATTTTTGAGTGCATGTGTACATCACAGCCCTGTCTTCTAGATGTTACCTTTGTATAATACTAATTACAAAGAGCAAATACATTTTAAGGGAAATCTAATGAGCAAATTCCATTTTCTGTTAACATAATGAAGACATTTTGTTAAATAAGGTATCTGGCAAGTCTCAAAAATCTTGATACTGACCGTATCAGAAAAGTTTTTACTGACGACATACGTCATCTGTTCTTTACGCAAAAATCTATAATCGTGCAATACAGTATCCACTCATAGCCACTACAGTATTATTTATCCATCCATCCATTTTCGTAACCCCTTATCCTCTTGAGGGTCGCAGAAGTGCTGGAGCCTATCCCAGCTGACATTGGGTTACAGGCGGCATACACCCTGGACAGGTCACCAGACTATCACAGGGCTGACACATAGAGACAGACAACCATTCACACTCACACTTAGGGGCAATTTAGAGTCACCAGTTAACTTGCATGTCTTTGGACTGTGGGAGGAAGCCAGAGTACCCAGAGAAAACCCACGCTGACACGGGGAGAACATGCAAACTCGGCACAGAAGGGCTCCCTCCTGGGATTGAACCAGGAACCCTCTTGCTGTGAGGCGACAGTGGTAACCACTACCCCACCGTGCCGCCAAGTATTATTTATTTATTTATTTATTTTTAAGGATTGATTATGCATGTTTTCTTGCCTTTATTGGCAGGACAGCTGAAGACAGTCAGGAAAGGAGGGAGCGAGAGGGGGGATGACATGCAGCAAGGGGTTGCAGCTTGGAATCAAAACCAGGCTAAATGACTCAGCCTATATGGGGTGCGCGCTCTGCCAGGTGTTCAACCATTTTTATTAATTTTAACTGAAATCACAATCTCTCCTCAATCTTAACCAAAGTGTATTTGTGGCTTAACCTACGACAGGAGTCTAGACGCAAACCCAAAGTTCTGGTGTCAAAGATCCGTTTCCTTACCTGAAAGAAACGTTGTCTCTGAACATAATCCAGGCAGCCATTACGTTACCACAATAATGTAATGAAGAATGCAGTTGAATGACACACAAACATGATTTCTAGGAGACAGGGTTGATACATCAGGAGGAGCAATGGAGGCAGCACAATGGGGATTTTTGAATTAAGCCCTTTAAAATGTCTGTACGTGTTCCCTGCCGTGTGACCGTTCATGCGAAGATGCACAATCATGCAATTTTTGTTGACATGTTATAATCATAAATTCATCTCAGAATCCTGACGTGCTCAGTCAAACATTTTATTGTCTTCTTGGTCCCTACAGGCTGTCAGACCTCTCAGCAAACACTGGGTGTCCTGAAAATACCCATTCTTAACTTGTCAGTGATGAGATCACCAGCTGCCACAGTTTCCAGCTAATCTCCCGCTCATCAGAGCTGTATGGGACGCTATAGGTTGTGTGATCCTAGCTCTCCTTTCTGGTGTATGAACTGTGTGCGTGGCAGTGTGCAGCGCTGAGCTAATCACTTAACAGGTCCACTGAGGGAGTGTGCTTGCTGAGTGAGAGGCAAGTGTGTGTGTGTGTGTTTGTGTGTGTGTGAGCGCAATGAGGATGACTGAAGGGTTTTGGCAGAACGAGGTCACTCTGTTCTACCAGGTGAATTTGTGTGGGGGTGGACAGAATAAGAAAGTGTGTTTGTGTGTGCATCTGTGTGTGTGAAAGTGTGTATGTAAGGCTGCATCATGACGTCTGAAAATGCCAAAATATGTTCTCATAATTGTAATTTCGCCAATTTTATGACAAAAACAGCTTTTGGAATTAGCATTTGAGAGCAATTGTTACATTTTAAAGATTTTTTTTAGCAATTCTACACTAATTAGCCTACACATGGAAGCAATGATGCTACGATGCTGATAATGTGCCATCAACATCAGCATAGAGACTTTTCCAACAAGAGACAAATACGCCAATCAGCTACAACATTGAAATCGCTGACAGGTGCAGTGAATAACATTAAACATTTTGTTACAGTGCAATGTTCTGCTGGGTAACCTTGCATCATGCATTAATGTGGATGTCACTTGACAAAATGTGCAATGTCACACTGTAAAAACTGCTCAGGAATGGCCTATGGAATGTGACATAGAGCTTAAGATGTTGACATAGCCTCCAAATTCCCCAGATCCCAATCTAAACGAGTATCTGTTGGAAGTGCAGGTACCCCAAGGTTCTGTGTCCATACCTCGACAGATCAGGGGCAAGTCTGATCCACCGTAGGGACTCTGATCTGTCGAGGCATAGACATGGGACCTCCTGTGGTGTCTGGCAGCAGGGCATAGGCTGCTAGGTCAGATTGCGATCCGGGGAATTTGGAGACCAGCTCGACATCTTTATCTGGCTCTTTGTCACCTTCCTCAGGCCATTCCTGAGAAGTTTGAAGGTGTGACATGGCGCATTTCCCTGCTGCTATTGCCACTGGGGAGTCCTGTTGCTATTAGGGGATGTTCTTGGTCCGCATCAGAGTTTGGGTGGGTGGTGATTATTAAGTGGCATTTACATGAATACCACGACCCGAGAATTTTCTGAGCAGCACATGACATTGTAACAAGATGATCAATGTTATTCTCTTCATCTCTCAGTGGTTCTGATGTTGCACCTGATCAGTGTATATGTGGGTCCAATTTAATTACACAATTATTATTATCATCGCACTGTGACGACCTGATGGTGTGTTGGCTGGATCCGGTCTTTTTTCTACTTCCAGGAGAGTTGCAGGTGGAATCTAGGGAACCTGCGAGTTGTAGCTGATTAAAGATAAAACTTTGGCTTCTATTTAACGCGATACCAGCTGAGAGCCACCAGAACCCTTCATGGTACAAGTGTGCTTATCTCTTTGACAAGACTATTAAAGCATCTGCTTTTGAGCCCTGTGAGTCAAATGCTTGCATGTGCATGCAATGAAATATAAATAAGCGGCTAATGTAGCCCTCTGTGGACCCAGGCAGTGATGTGATGTGATGTGAGCGCTGCTGCTGCTTAATGAGTGTCTCAGGAGAAGGCAGGTACATGTCTTCTGTCCCTCCAGCCACCCCAGAGCAGTGCCCTTCTCTCTCAGCATCATTAACTCCTACAGTAATGATGACAAAAACACACACTTGTGTAATGAGGTTAAGTGACATTTTCATGCGTTGAGACTACAATAATGCGAAGCTACATAATGTGTCAACACAAGAAGTCATCGCGCTGAAGTTTATTAGTCGAGAAAACTCACAACAACTCACGACAGAACTTGTTTATTAACAAGTTCTGTCTGTCTCTCCTGTGAACAGGAGTTGTAAGAAGTGTTAATAAAAGGTGCACTGAAGCAAAATACCAAACTGCATACATCTTGGAAGGTGATGTTGCTGTACTTAATCATAATGTTAATGAGTGACTAATAGAGGAGTTGTTTTCATAAATGGCCATACAGGCTGGGTCTCAGGAGAGCACCTTTTACTGTTTGATTAATCTGGTTCAAGATGTCTCGGAGCCCTGTTTTTATTTGTTGCCCTGCAGAGTGCATTTTATTTTCTGCTTCAGACAAACAGCCTTTCATTTATCACATGCCGGCCTGAAAAGACACCTGTCGCATAGCTGGCACCAGAGAGAGAAAGGAAAGGAGAGCCTGGGGGAAAACTAATGTTCAGTGTGCTTTGTCCTAAATATTAACCAGGCGCTTCCTGCTCTAAACCTGCTGATGGTAGCCACTTCTAGATAGACGGAGGGGAGGATGCACCCCAATCCTCCACGGACAACACTGCCCTACTTGTGCGGAGGTGACCCCCATGTGTTCTACACAGCCCTAACATTCACCATTGTTATTTATGAGCTCGCAAAGGTGTCCTTTTGCAGGGAGACCATGTGCCACCTGTTTTAGCAGTAGGTTAAAGTACAGCGCAATGTGTTCTGCAAAGGTGAAACTGACTGGAGTTAACCTACTCGGCAAAATGGGATGCAAGTTTTAAACTAGGCTGCGAAGTTCAATGTCAGCAGATTTATTGGATTCATTTTGAGGTGCTATGGGGTGCTCTGTCAAATACCAAAATATTGTTGTCAGCTGAAATGTGATGGTGATTATTGACATAATAAAGTAATACTACTGATTATATGCTCAACAAAATTTAACATTTCCCATGAGGTCTGTTGCAAAATCATTGTCTTCCGCTCAGCCCTGTTCCTCTGCATGTGTTTGCTCTAAAAGCAGCATTTTGGGAAATACACTTATTTGCCTTTTTGCCAAGGGTTTGATGAGAAAATCAATACCGCTCTCATGTTCTGTAGCTGGAGGCAACAGGCGGTTAGCTTAGCTTAGCAAAAGATTGGAAACAGAGTGAAACATCTTGCGTGGCTGTCTCACAAGGTAGCACAATCCGCCTACCAGCACCTCTAAAGCTGGCTAATTAACACGTCATATCTTGTATGTTTAATCCACACAAAAAACGAGTGGGGAAAAATGACAATCTGCCATTTCACAGGGGTTATGCTGGACTATTTCTTGGCCAAGTGATTTTGTTGCCTTTGCAGAGCCAGACTAGTTGTTTCCCTCTGTTGTTAGTATGTATGCTAAGCTAAGATAACCAGCTGCGGGCTCCAGCTTCACATCTACTGTACAGACATGACAGTGGTATTGATCTTCTCATTTAACTCTCGCCAAGAAAACGGATAAGCATATTTCCCAAAATGTTGAACAATTCCTTTAAAGAGTGAGAACACAGAGGAAAAAGCCCATAATAGAAATTGACCAAAAAAAAAAAAAAAACAGCCAAGCAGATTGCTCAGAAACTAGACCCAGTGCCTGGAAGTATGCTGACAAAACTAGAGGCTGCCAATAGTGGCTGCAACTGGTGTTACCATTGGAGTATATGAAGGTATTTGTGTGCCCCGGCTGTATGGGGGGGTGGGACAAGATCCTGTAGCTTTTTTAATTTTTTAGTTTGCATTTTCATTATTGCAAAAAGAAAAACGCAAACAGTCTTTTCACTCTCCTTTTCTCCCTCCAAGGACTCGCATATAAAATACCTTGATATAAGATTTTATGCACCTCTGACTTTATGAAACCAGGTGGGCTTTAGCGTGGGATTCAGGTTCAGGAAATAAGAGACCTTGTGCAGAGACACCTTGAGCAATCCCTTACTGCTGATTCTTTTATTTCTCCGATGGAAGGTTCCCATTTAGGCTAGCAGTCAAGCAGAGAATTAAGGATGTAATCAGAACTGGAGATAGCCATCTGGACTGTATTTGTGATTAAATGCAGAGGACATAGGTTGGCAATTTCCTTATTAACTGCTGTTGTGCTGAATAAGGGCCCTTGGGGTTTATTATCTGTTCTTTAAAATTCATGACATTGAGGAGAACTACAACAAAGACCTACATCAGTCAGCAGCCGCAGCCACAGCCACAGCGCTCTCAATGTGGCCAAGGATGCACCAGGGTGGAGGCTATTACTGAGTTTATCATCGCAGAAGTTGAAGCAGCTTCCTGCAAGGAAAGCCTCCCCTTTCTTTTTTCCTATTTAATAATTTTGAAAGCCATTTACTCAAGCATTCTCTTTGCTGCGCTTGTAGTCCAGAGGTACACAATTATATTAGCTGGACATGTACATGTAAACACACATGCATCCCTGCACAGATGTAAGTGCACACAAGCACAATAAAAGCAGACATGGTCAATGGACTCTGAGTGAACTTTTGCACCACTTCAAAGCTCCAAGGTTGAGCAGAGGACTCTGTTTCCTATAATGAAGCGGAGATAGTTAATCTAGCATTAACGCCTGGCTTCCCATGAGGAGACACCATGATTCAGAGGTGTGAAGGGGTCGTCAGTATGCACACAGGCACACGCTCTCTCTCTTTCTCTATCTTCCCTTCCTTTCTCTTCCTTTCTCCATGGTGATACAGACACACCACAAAGAGCGCCTGAATGAAAGGGGCGTCAAACGGGCATCGATTTCTAATAGGGAACTTTCTGGATCAGCATGGGGCTTGGCCTAAGTCACGTCTGTGCTTCGGTCAAGGACACCATGTGTGGGAGCATCAACTGGACCTGTCTCTCTCCGCCAGGCACCAAATGAACCGCCACAGCAGGACACAGGGATCAGAGAGCAGTGGGAGTCTCCTTTCATCTCTTGGGGATTAGCACTCCCATAGGAGAGAAGTATACATGTGTGTATGTGCACTGTGTAACACTCCAGGAGAAGTATCTACCTTTTAGCCACAGGCTACACACTTCCTGTTTCTGCTGCATGCTGAGAATACCCCCAAGGCCACAAATATATGAGGCTTCATAGGCAAGAGAGAGATGAAGCAGAAGACATTCTCCTTGGGCGAGTTTTCTTAAAATAAACATGAAACTCTGTTTGTGCGCCCTTTCCTCATGTGCAACAGTGACGGTTATAGGCTGAGTTACTCCACTGTCGGCTGATTATATTTAAAATATTCAGCGTGTAACACTGTTCAAAGCTCCCTGTTATGTTCCAAGAGGGAACCCATTTGTATGAGGCAGGGAACGCTGTAACGGCAACACCAAAAAATGTTGACATGTGCTGGAGAGTGCCAACAGCGGTAATTCTAGTATAGGCATTAAACATGTATGGAAACAGTGAAGGCTCCACTGGACTGCATCCACTCAGTTTGACTGAAGCAGTAGCACCATGGAGAGAAAGGTGAAGCAAAGAGCAAAGCCATCTGGGAAACAGGATTGCGTGACAATCTGTAGGATCCTGGATCGTCAGCCACTTCACGCTAAGCAGCACATTTAGTGTTGCTGCTGCACACGAGCTCACGGCCGCACAGAGGTAAAAGACCTGCTACATAAATACATGCAATCTCCAGCTCCCTTTGTTTTATTCTATTCCTGAATCTTTCTCTTAACACATTTTGCACACACACACAGCAGGTCCAGACACACAAGTACACAGCCCATACTTCCTTCCTTCATTAATTACTGCCACAGAGCCTGACACTGATGGCAACCCTTCACACGCTGTCAGGAGAGAGTGTCTGTGTGCCTCACCTTGCACACACTTGCTTCTTTTGATGTCACTACTAAGAATAAGAATGACTCCTGCTGCGCTCTGTGTCCTGGATACCAAGAACAACCACTCAGCTCCAACTCTTCAAAGCTGCCTGTCTGCACATATCGGGGTACTTAGTCTCACCATGGAGGCAATTTAGCAAGATTTATGTCCAATTACAACCATCCAAATGTGAATACATCATATCAAATTGCCCATTTACTGAATAAAAAATTGGACAGCTTGCATTTGTTCTTATGTGAAAGAGCGATCCTCTCAGTTTTGATGACAGTGTTGTTTTCTAATTGTGTTTCTTACTCTATATATCACCCACTGTAAATATGACACCATATTCACAACTGCCTACCACTCCAATAACACAGTCCAATTTCAGACGGTTAACAGCACGGCCCACCCAACCATGTTCTGTTTTAAAACAAACCTGGCCCTGCCACCGCTGAATGCCCTGGCACAGCCGTGCACCAGCAGTGAGCCTGTCCTGCCAGCCTAGGCCTGGACACCAGGCTCTGGGCAGCCAGCAGCGGGCAGCTCATAAATGAGTAATGGCAGTCACATTAACATTCGGTGGTAGGGCAGGCTAAGGGCAAGAAGGAGGGGGACCCAGGGAGTGCAGGCGCTCCCTCTGTCTTATAAAACAGCAGCTGATTAATGTTTGATTTTAGCTGGCCTCATTCTTCCACTAGCACAGTGCAGGGCTAATCTACAGAGTGGGCGAGAGTGATGGAGCTGTAAGAGTGGGGCGAAGAAAAACAGTTTGTACAGGTGCTGTTTGGAAAGGTTGAGCCAGCAATATGCTGTCTTTCCCCCGGCCCTAAAATGAAAAACATCAGTGGTGCGGAACAGTTCAATCAATTCAAAATGAATTGGGGCATTGATACGATAGAGCACAAAAAATGATGATAGAGGATGAGGAAAGGACAACGACAGGGTCATTTTGGGGGAGTCACAAATATGTTTCACAGGAAAAATTGAGCTTACAAAACTTAAACACTTGAAATATGTTACTGGTGATAACATTATCAACCCTTTTTCTTTTTTCATATTTACTTTTACGCTTTTCCAGCACACATCTGGCTTAACGTGAGGAAGTTTTATAGAGGTTTAACAAAAAAACTAAAAACAAAAACAAATCACCAAATGAACAACTCATTAAGAGAGTCAGAGGTTAAATATGTGAATTGTGCTGCTTAGAGCTAAATGCTAACATCAACATGCTCACAGTGACAGTCAAACATGCCAATGTTCTGCAGGTATGATGTTGACCATGCTCATCATCTCACTGTAGCACATTAGCATGATAACATTTGCTAATAAATTTCCTAATGAGACACAAAGTACAGCTGAGGCTGATGAGAATGTCATTAGCTTAGCAGGTGTATGGTCACAAACCTGTTGCGCCAGCATTTCACTGGATGTTGGTGCAATAAGAAAAGTTAGGGGATCACACAAGTCACTAAGATTCATCTTCAGAGGAACATGAATATCTGTGCAATTTTTTTTACAGCAATCCATTCAATGGTTGCTGAGATATTTCTGACCGATCAACACTGCTATCCATAGACCGATCAACACTGCTATCCATAGAGGCAGACCGTTAACATGTTTGTGTGGCGTCAGAATTATAACATCAAATATTTAATATGTAGCTAAATTTACTCTGGTCACATACAAACCGCAGCTGAATGGAAAAAAGTGCTGGAGACTGTCAAAAAACATCACGGAATATGCAGGAAATCACTCACAGTAGTAGATGCACATGTGGAGGAGGCAGACAGCTCTGCCTAAGTGGCTAAAATCAAAGCACGACTTTCAAATATTCATCAAGAAATTGCACACTGTATGAAGCATCGACTGTATAAACACCTCAGCAGACAGTCAAATTCAGTGTCATTAAAAGAAAAAAAAAATGGATGAGAAACTGCAGATCCACGATGACACATTATTATCTTTAATTCTTCTCTTCAGAATGGCCATATGCTGCCCTGCATGCCTGACTCACAAGTGGATGGTGAATGTGCTTTTTGGAATGACGGGGGAGAAAATTGTTGCAGGAAAGTGATTCTGACAGTTGCGTGACTGGGGAGCAGAGGAAATTAGAGTTTGTCATAGGTGAGAAAAATACGCCTCTTCATACTTCACAGAAAACACTCGTTCGTTTCATTTTTCTTTCCCAGGGAGAATACTTTACAGCGTGTTTCACAGTTCTTCCTCTCTCTCTCCCTTAAAACGAGTGGTAATACTTTGCATTGCATTACAGTGTAGTCCTGGAGCTATTTCAGTGTCTAAGCCCTCAAGATAAAAAAGGAACTTCCTGTGTTTTGTGGCTTAACTATTACAACAAAAGACAGTGTATATTAACTAAACATTTAGCACCGCATGTGGTACATACAGAAACTAAAAGTCCCCATAGCATTTTTTCGGGATTGTAAGTACATTTACGATTACAATTACAATTTTACCATCATTATGGTGAAGTTGCTTTCTGGTGTTTAAAACCATACAAGAATTGTTCATGTTGACGTGTCAACAAAATAACTGGACTGTACTCAACTGTAGCAATATCATTAGTGAGTTCTTCAGCTTTTAGTGGTATCTGCTTTCAAGTGCAGATGAGCAATAATTACACAACAGTATTATGTCGTTAATGGAAAAAGGCCCAGTGAGACTGGATGTGCTCCACATACCAAATTTGCCCCTAAATGGGAAAAATTCAGTGCAGCAGTGGAGAAGTGAGTCAGAGAGAGTTTAAATGATATTAATGTGTTAAGTTAAGGTCGATTAAAGTCATTTGGTAACATAGAGGGAAGTGCAGTTAGAATAAACGTCAAGGAAACAGGAACTCAGCAGGTTCTGTCAGCTGGGATGTTGACATGCGCCGCATGAAGTAGAGCTCCAGCAGTAATCTTATAGAAGTGGCAGATTAGTACTTATGAAATGTCTGACATGCATACACACATGTACACACACCCACCTACCCACACACACACACACACCCACAAACACAAGTGTATGCTCATTTGCGTGCACAGAGAGAATCCAGTGCATCCTCACAGTAGCAAAGTAATCTGTGCATGTAAGGAACACTGAGAGGTAGCTGTGATTGACAGGCAAATCGTTCCCGCTAAAATACCCATTTGACAGAGAAAAGAAGCAAATGCAGGAGTTAAAAGCCAGCCACAGAAATCGCCTCAGTATACTTCACATGAAAGCAAACTTGAGTATTTTGTGCGCCTCTGAGAAGCTGAGCATCTGAGGTGAAATGCGTGTGGAAAAATATCAGGCTTTTTTTTTTTTTTTTCCCGAAACGAAGAAACTTAATGCTCTTTGTGCAAACCCGGGTGCCAATCATGAGCACGCTGCCTCTTTGAGGGCCAGGCCTCATGTGAATGTCAGCTCCACAGTACATTATAATTCCACCCCAGATCTTGAAGGATGACACAGTTCCAAAGCTGCACTCGCTCCAGCACGCAGCTCTGGCAGGGAGGGAGAAAGGGGGGTAATAAAAACTGCTCGCCTTTTTGTTCAAGAGACATTGTAATTTAACTGTTGGTAGCACGCAGTGGCAATTGCCTTTAATAATGGTCTCTACACTCTAATTTGTGTAGGGATTTGCCCAGACCAGCCTTGTCTCACAGGCCCTTAATGCTTCTGTGCCATCCAGCCTCGTTGCTGGGAGAAGGGAAGGATGTGCCTGACAGTACCAAGCGGAGAAGAGATGCATACAGTAAAGGGATGGAGGGAGAGCTGGAGAGAGAAAAGGCTCCCATAGCGGGAGGTGATGATGGAGGGGAGAGATACTAAAGTGTGCTTTGCCATTTCCTGTTCCTCATAATATCACATAATGTTGGTATAATTAAACCCAGGCTTCATTAGTCCCACTTCGGGTGTTAAAATGAAGTGTGAACTAATTGGTCAAGTATACACCATTGCTGAAATGATAAAGCTGCAGTATAGAGATGTAAGCAGCTATCCATGCAGACATGCCTCCAGAAGCTTGACAACAAAGATGTTTGGTTTTTCTGAGGCTTGATAATGATGGAAGCTGGCAAGCGACCACAAGGTGTTGTAAACTAAAACACACTGTGCAGTAAAGTGGTGCGACCAAGAAGAAAAGCTTGTATGGTGTATGATCTGCTCTGAACCTCAGACCCCATTGGTTCCAGCAAGTTTCCTGTCTGCTCTCATCTGCATCACAAAAAGAGCCTTATTCTCCAAAAAAATACTGATCAAGCCTTATCCTTTTGAAACATGTTATCCGCTAGGGAGAGCCGGACTTGTAGCCATTAGGCACTGTCCTCTGTGCCTTGACTCTCTGCCGTCTCAGCCTTTGTAGCAAAAGGCTGGGGCAAAGCTTGTTTCCATTCAGCTGGGAGAGCTGGTCAAAGCCATGAGATCAAGCAGCTCCCAGCACTGTTTTTTTTTTTTTTTGCTGAGAAATACTTGAGTTGTCTCAATAGTTTTTGGAAGATTGTGTGCAAAAATTCTCCACAGAACAAGATCTTATGTTTCCCCTGGTCTCCCGCAGGTTTGACAGCACTTTTTGAGGAAAAGTTTGAAAATTTGGAAATGGTAAGTCTTAAATTGGGTAGAAAATAGGAGCTCCTTGCTGGAGACAGGCTGCCATTTTTATGCTTGTTTGTTTCCTTCTTTGCCTCTTTCTCTCTCCGCACATACTCTTGCACAAACCATCTGCCATACAGGTCCTGTGCGACTTTACTTCAAGAGCTCTTAGTGGCTGTCTTCATCAGCTCAAGATCTGCTGCAGAAAAACAGCTTTAATTGGTACTGAGGGGGAAGAGAAGCAGAAGGGGTCGCACGCTTCACCACATTTTAGAGAAAAATGCTTGCAAATGATCAAGAACTGCATTCCATTCCAGCTCCGCCTTGGCAAAGACATTTAATGCTAACATCTCCACCTAGGATCTCTCTCTTTTTTGTATTATTCCTTTAGTGTAATAGAACACATAAATGTTTAGATTATTAAGTAGACTCTTTAAATGAACACATGTTCAAATTAGTACCAATAAGGCTACTGTGAAACTCCATCCCTCTGTTCACTTGGAGCAGTAGCTCTCAGGTTCCATGCAGGTAAATCAACTTGTCCTGCTAAATTTACCAACTGTAATATATCAAGCTGCCCTGTCAATATCCCTGAGCCCTGAATTTGCTCTACTAAGCATTGTGCTGTGCTGCTAGAAAGATTGAAACAGCAAATGTCACAGCACTCTTGAGCTGTGCTCAGGATCTTGAGTTACATGGGAAAAGGAAACCCTACAGACTGCAGCCAACAGTGCAGTCTGATCCATTCCAGAAGGCAATTACGCCGTTTCACCAAGGCCACTAGGAAGGCTTCACTACAATTAGGCTGACAGAAATGGCCTCTCTGACACATTAGAGGAAACCAGGGATGCCACCCCCCCACCACCACCACCAACTCCCTTTTCTTCTCTTTGCACTGTCAGGGTTCTTCGCTGCTCGTGTTGTTTCAGAGGGGCTTTGAAACATTAGCTTCTGTTGTTGCTCTAGCTTTGGAGACATTTCACAGCCCATTAGCTGCTCTTTCAGCCCCAACCACTACTCAAAACCAGGGAAAGAGAGGACGGGGTGGGGGGAAACACAGACACAGAGAAAGACTGTACATAAAGCATTTTAGTAGCTGCATCTGGTGCAGAGGTATTAACTTTACATGTGGAAGATTAGAGAATATAATCTAGAGTTAGTGCAGTAGTTCAACATTATGGGAAATGCCCTTTTTGGATTTTGTTGCAAAGAACTAGATGGGAAGACTGATACCTCTGTCATGTTTGTACACTAAATAAGTAGCTGAGGGCAAACAGCCAGTTAACTTTGCATAGCATAAGGACTGGAAGCAGAGGGAAACAGTTCGTCTGGCTCTGTCCCACTGTGAGGAAATAAGTCTACCAGCAGATTTGAAGCTCACTCATCAACATGTTATATTTAGTTGTTTAATCCTTGGAAAAAAAACTGTGGAAAAACAAAAAGTTGCAGTTTTACCAGGGGTTAGTCTTACTTTATTTCTTGGCTGGGGTGCAGTGACTTACTGGAGTCTTGCTGGTTTTTGTACGGATTAAACATTGACTGCATAATAAAGATAGATGGTATGACAGCTCCTCAGAAGTAAAGCAAAAACATCATGATCGCCCCTGATGGCTGGCTGCATTCTAAGGCATAAACCCACCCCCTCAATATTAGCGAATGTGACATGGGCCAAACTAAAACATCACAGATCAAATGTTTTTCCCCAAAGATGATTTCTGCCTTTTTAGGTAGTTCCTGCCACGCTGATGTATGTTCAAGTGTTTGTTTTTCTGATAAGTTTGGATTAATTAGTTGTTTGATGTTATAAATAAGGGGGTTTGACGCGATGATCTACAGCTGTGTGCAGGGTTTTCCCTGCCTATCTAAGACAAAAGCGGGCCGCCTAGGTGATTTTGGACGCTGCCTTGGTTAAAGAGTGTTTCTGTGTATGGGGGGCATTCAGATGTAGCGTCTTTTGCATGCACAAACCCATTACTTTCAATGTAGACGCGCGTCATGTACGCTCACAACCCAAAGCCACGGTTTAGCGCCGCACATTTGGTGCGACGCGCTTGTTTTTTCGTCTGGCGCACAGCTCCACGGACCTGCTTCTCCTTCCAGTGTTGTGTTGGATCCCGGTTCCCACTCTGGCTGTTTCTCTCCTACTGTTTCCCACGGAGCTCTGCCCTGTTTGAAAGGCGAAGGAAGCCCGTACGTGGGAAGATGTCACCTCCGAGATGTAGAATGTGTAATATAGAAGAGAAACACACATTTCAGGACCGCTGACTTGTATCATCAGAACAGACATGTCTTGTGATTTTCAGCCTCCTTTCATATTTAATAGAGGGGGGACAATACCTGACAGTAATATGCTGTCAGGATGTGCCTGCTGTAAAGGGTAAATATAATCATAGAAGGCTGAAAATCACAGGACATGTCTGTTCTGATTATACAAGTCAGCAGTGTAATTCATATTTAATGGGGGGGGGGGGGGGGGTCTCGAAAAAACCCAAGGAACACCCTGTGTGTGTGTGCCAACTGATGTGCCTCGGTCGGATGGCTTTATGGGGCGGGAACTCAATACTGCAGAGATCGCTACTGCAAAGTCTCGAAATAACGTAACCTGCACAACATGGCAGCGGCCATTACCAAGATATTTTTGCTTCATTTTTCTACAGTGAGAGTGAGTGGAGACGTGCTGTCCATCTCTATATAAAGTCTAGGGGATAAAACAATCAAGATGCAGTATATCTATTTGTGAGATTTAGAAGTGCTGATATGTTGATTTTGTTACCTTTGGACTGAGCGTGGCTAGCTGTTTCCAACTATCTCCAGTGTCTATGCTAAGCTAAGCTAAGTGGCTGTATATAGATTGTGCGCAGACATGTGAGGTATCAACCATCTGATCTAACTCTCAAAAAGAAAGCAACTAAGCAAACTATTGCTTTAATATGTTTTGGCATTTAGATAAATGCTGATTTCTGAAATTGTATCACTGAGATGAAAGTAACTGCAGGGAGATACAGTATAGCCTTGTTAATCTGACCATAAAAAGACACTCATATGGTACACCAGATGCTCAACTGTACTGTCTCTAATAAAATCCCTGTTGCCTTTAGCAAAAAAAAAAAAAAAAAAAAAAAGGGGGAGGCATGAAAACACAACCAGTAAAGATTAGTCACATCAATTTAAAGCCAGTGATCAGAATATGGTAGCCTAATCAGCAGCACATGCACAGTCTGGGTTACAGTCTGCCTATGTGCACTGCGGTTTGGCCAAGACAGAGTTAAGGTGGTTTCCAGTGCAGTTGATGGGGTTGAACAATTTGCACGGCTGGCAGAAAAACCATAATCAATCCACAGACTATAGATAAGGGCCCTAAAACCAGCCAAGCACAGCGTTTTCTCTTATCGCAATTACACCTTGCCCTCCTGCCTCAGGTACAGCCAATTAAGCTAGGAGAGGATGTGCCGACAGCCACTTCACATTGAGGAGGCCTATCGGAAGACTCCAAACACACCCCACCGCTGCAGAGGGGGCAGAGAGGAGCTTGTTAAGCACAGGAAGACACAGGGATGGAGCACCAGTATGTTCACTGCAGGCATACACTGTATGCTGTGCACATGTATGAAAACAGGATATGAATGATGTGAATGATGTATGCTCTGGTGACTGATGGGCTGGATGGCTGCCTGCTGGCTGGGTTTCATCGTGGGACCAAGGGCACACAGACCTTGCCCTGACACCTCCCCCTCTCACTCTCTCACCTGCTTTTTAATCCATTCATTACTTCCTTCCTCTTTTTTTCTGCCTTTCATTGTGGAACATTATTCACATTATGTGACTACTTAGCAGCACAGAACAGGAAAGGAGGTGTGGGAGAAGAGAGAACTCATGCGTGCGTTTTAATGCGAGAGCGGTTAAGAAAGGCAGAGATGAGGTCAAAAGCAAGGATAACACTCGCGGTGAATACAAATCTTTGTCTATTGTGACTTCTTATTCCCTGCTCTTTGTGGATTTGAAAAAAAGTGCCATACTCTCACAAGCTTGGCAATGAAAAATTGATCACACAAGCTTCTCCGTGCTGCGGATCACCGTCTCCTCTGCCAGCAAATGGGGGTTAACCAGGCACGCGGAAATAAACCTCAAGTTGCTTGATCTGAACCACAACTTTACACTTCTCTTCCCTCTCGCCACTTTGAGGTTTCAAAGACCAGACACACAGCATGTGGTGTTTTGTCTACGCCGTATGATGCCACCACACCAATTTAGCTCGACAATTTCGCCCCACAGCATCATCCCTCATGGAGCGGAGAGCGAGTTCAGTGGGATCACGTCTTGTCTCAGTGCCATACTGAAACTCTGGTGATAACATGTACAGTGGGAACATCTTTCAACACACAAAGCAGTGTTAGAAAAGAAGAGTAGCTGACACAGGTGCCCTCACGCTGCTTACAGGGCAAACCAGATGTCAGGCCATAGCGCGCACACACAAACACACACACACACACACACACACACACACACACACAAAATAAACCTAAGATATAAACAAAGCCAAAGCTGCAGATGGACTCTTTCTTTCAACCTATTTGATGAAGTGATTAAAGTGCTCCTCCAAGCACTGGAAGCCATTAATAACAGCACAACAGAGGGGAGCCAAATTCAAAATAAAATAAAAAAGGGAAGCTGCCTCGGTGGGGGGATCCATCTACTCTCTATTTAGAGATGTGTTCCACTAAAGCTGGAATGAGACAAAGTGAAAAAGATACCACTTATTGGCTCTTTATTGAATACTATTGGAGTCAAAAGGGGGTAAATTGACTAAGTAGGCTGAGGCAAAATGCATGCAGGGAAAATATGCTAAATTCAAATTCTGATTGGCCACATGGGTCTGTCGATGCTGCTTTCATAATTGCCTCTGCTTGATGTTTTTCTCCTCATTTCAACATTTGCCGTGACATGCAATGTGATGGAGGGGGAAAATAGCTTCCTGGTGATGCAAATGATGTTTGTGGCTCGGCGCTCCCCCACTGAGACTAAACATCTGAGAATGGTTCCTTCCACATCAACGCAAACAGCCAATCCGCTGTCGCCAGTCCATGCACAGATGGCTCTAAATCAAGGGAGTGTGTGCGGCGGCGGTACTTACCACGTTCACTGGACAGGGTGGTATCTGTCAGCGAGGGAGAGAAAGAGAGGGGGAGAAAAAGGGCAAGGGGAGCGGAGAGAGAGGATGATGATTAGAACATAATAGGTTTCGGTAAAAGTGGCATTGCAATACTAAAGTCACCGTTAAACAAGAGAGCAAAACAGATCAATTTCTGAGGATTAATGGAAAGTCACAGGCAATAGCCGGACAGTGACATACAGTATACAGAGAGGAGGGCTACTATTGGAGAAAATTTGCTGTCACAACTGCGTAGTCGCTCACATTTGTCTCTGTCTATTATCCAGGCAGCACCATTTAACCAGAATACAGTTTGTTTTCTCTCTTATACTTCTTGTCATTGCCTCAAGCAGTGGGATTCATCATTATCTTCAAACGCTTGTTATGATGTCTATATTGCTCTTGTGCTCACTCAATGAAACACAAGAGAATTGCGGGATATTGCATATGCATATTGCACACACTTATGTACATCGTCGTGGGCGGTATTTATTCAGACCTTGGCACCGCAGCTGGGTGACAGAAAGAGGAGAGGCAGCCGTGGAGGCTCTTGACGTCTCCTCTCCTGGTTGCCTGCCCTTCTCATGTCCTCCAGCAGAGTTGCTTAGTCAGATTTGATCAGAAGCAATCACCATGGCTCGTTTTTGCATTTATTGCTTAGATTTTTAATCCAGAAAGCCTTAAAGCGGACTGAAACTTAGAAAAATACCAACTCCGATCAAGTGCACTTGGTTTGGGAACTCGAGGTTTCAGGATATCTTACTTTATCATGAACCCCAGCATCCCAGTGATGAAAAAATGTATAAAAGTGTTACAAAAGTTCTCTGGTGGCTCCAGGCCTTCCCTCTCACAGGAGTACTTTAGTTTTTCAGGAGCAAAATGATAATGTTGTATATTAGTCTTTGCTGTCTCACAAAAGTTTGGTGAGAAATGCTGAGAATAATCTAATTGTCCCAGTTTTAGCCTGAAGAGTGGCCTGGCTGGGACCACTATACTTCAGACTTAAACATCTCAATAACTATTTATGGATTGCCATTAAATATTGGACAGAGAGACATTCATGGTACCCAGAGGATGAATACTACTGACCAAGCACCACTAGCAGGTTGATGTTTGTGGCTTTGAGAAATGTCTTAACTGGACTGTATGGATTGCCATTACATTTAATGCGTGCATTGATTCCCTTCAGGATCAACTGTTATAACTTTGGCAACCAATCTACTCATCAAGCACCATCATTAGGTCACAGTTTTATTTCCTCTAACAATCACATTCCCATCAGTCTCCGCCATGCTTTGTGTTTAGTGCTAATTGGCAAATGTTGGCATGCTAACACACTAATCTAACTTGCTAAAATACTTGCTAAAAATCAGCAAGTTAGCATTGTCATTGTGAACATAATAGCACGCTGTCGTTAGCATTTAGCTCAGAGCACCACTGTGCCTAAGTGGCTTTAAACATCTGCTGGCTGCAGACCTTTAGCGCTTCGTTTTTCTTGTGCTCAAAGCACAATGATGATTCTACAGATTCCTGTCAGGAGATGCTGAGTAGATTTGCTGAAGAGGATGATGTGCTGATTGATGACACACTTTCTAAAATGATGACACAAAACCAAGGGGAACCTGCAACATATGGAACATATGGGGAAATGTCTCATATCCTACATGTAATCACCAATTAAAAGCTCTGCTGGATGGAGCCGAGCCAAACAACGTTATCCTCTTCCCACCTGCCTTTTCAACCCCTGTTTTTCAATTGAAATCATTAAGTAATGCGCATCTTGAAAAGTGTCTATACTGTGCATGCCTCTCTGAAACATATGGACCAAACATATATGCCTTTGGTATTTCATGGTTCTTGGTTATATCTTGAATTCTCAGAAACTTTTTGACTTGTTTACAAAAAGCCAACACATCACTATCTAAATGAGAGTTTTGCTCGTAGACAGTCCGACTGTCTCCATTCCCCTTCTCCACGTATAAAGGCACCCCACTCCATCCCAACAGAACTTCGCTCCGCACATGTTCAATTATTCATCTCCCTCTGTCAAGAATTCAGCCTTGCTAGCACTTGCCAGTATCCCCCACAACTTGGCAGGCAGGCTCATATTTGGCATATGGTGCAGAGCAGTGCTGCTTTTCCTTCTCTCTTCAGTTGGCCTGCAAGCACTCCCGAGCAGCAACACACACTGGCATACGCACACACACACACACACACACACACGCGCACACACACACACACACACACACTAATGATGCACCATGTCTGTCAGTTTTGTAAGTGAGACCCCCCCCCCATTGAGTTGCTGGGCATTTGTCCACAACCTCTTTGCAACAGGTTTCAAGGTTTTCAACAATAGCACTGTACATGCTGTAACAGCCAAATCAGCCACAGCCTGTAACTCACGGTACTGGAATACTCAAAAAATGCCTGATTTGGTGTTCGGGAAACATTTTCCACTAATGTGAACTCCATGTACTCCATTAATGGCCCTGCACACCTACACGTGTTTTTATTTAGTCTGGCTTATCACACCTCTTCTCTGGGTGGAGCTAAGCACAGACAAAGGTGTGTGTTTTACCGACCTGACAGGTGTAGCAACACTAAAAAGAGGGTCAAGTAGATGTCATTCAAGCACAGTGTTTACACCCACACCATCCTGAGAAGAGGTCCAAACAGGCAGATTAACTCAAAACACCTGTGAAGGTGTGTCACGGATGCGTCAGGGCTTTAACACATGAAGACATATTGTCTGTAAGATTTCCATGGAACATTATGTGAGCCTTATATCTTGTGGATGAACCCATTTACCTGACTGACCAGCTCCCGTCAGCTGTCATCTTCTACAGTTATAATCACAGACATGATGGGTATTACTGTATATTATAATGTGTATCATTATTACAGATCATTTCATATAATCTACTGAGCATTAGGTTGTAACAGCCAATTAATAATTACCAGGTGTGCTAGCTGACTGCTCACTTGTATCAATTAGGATGATGATGTCACAGGCAGAGCATCTGAGGAGAGCTGAGTGTGAGCGAGTGGAAGGATTTTAGATGAAGCGCAGGGCTGATTTTTTTAACAAGTTGGAGTGTCACCTTATCTCCTGCTGCATTCTGCTTCAATTTCCCTCTGGTACCACTCACACCATGAGTCATAAGCATGCCTGACCCGAGGAACCAGACAAATCTGCCAAGGACATGCTTTATTGTAAATTAGTATGGATACTATACTGTTTAAACTAAAATTAACATACAATGCGTCTGTTTCTTTTTTTGGAGCGAGTGGTAAAATCTGAGTTGAGCGTGGAGCAATTCTGAACAGGGCCGCCTGGAGCAGCTTTGAGTAGGTGAACTGAGGGAGCAGACTGCTCAGTGAGCGAGGAGTGGAATTCTCACTGCTCACCTCTGTTCACATGCTCTTGTCACAGGTCTAAACTGTTTGATCGAACCGCAGGATTAGTCAAGTGTTCCTGTCCTTGTTCCAGACGGTTTGCAGGTTTGTAGTTTAAGAGATTTTCAAGTACCCTTTTGTCACACACAATGACACTGGCATCGCAGCAGTAACAACAAAAAACTGAAGAAAAAAACATCCTTGGTGAAAATGTCTGCATGGTGGGAATGTGGTCAACAATACACAGGGTTCAGTTTAACCAGTCTGGCAGAGGACTACTGTCTACGACCTCAGAGTCCCCTCTTTGTACTTATTTAGTGATGGGCTACTATGGAGCTTTATCGCTATCTTTATTCAAGAGAGTGGTATATCAGTTTGAGAGCATTATTTATTGATTTAACATTCAGATTTTGTAATATTGTCCCTCAAACCCTGTCCTTGCACTCAAATAGCCTCTGGTTGCACTTAGATCTACTCTGTTTCTGCTCAAACTGTGTGCTCGCACTCAGATACCATGTTGCTTGCACAGATTTCCTGCTCCAGCTTCAGCTCTTCTCCTCGCGCTCAAGCTGCTTCTGTGCGCTCGTGGAATTTCTGCTCTCAGATTTCTGCCCTCCTCTTGGATGTTTTTGTGTAACAACCCTGTCAAAAACCCCCAACCAATAGAGCACCAGGTTTACTGTTGACCAACGAAATGGTCATGCCGTCCGGGCATGTACTCTTTAACCGGGTTCATCCACTCCCACCCTCCAGGGCTTTATTAAATGTTCTTCCCTTGCTTTCTTTATGACTTTTGGAATAAAGGGACTGTTAATTTAGACACGTGCGCCTGTATTTTTTACCATCCGGGTCAAATAGATCACTACAAGCAGATAATTATTATAACCAATTTTTTTTTTCTTTTTTTGAATTTCTCATGCATATAACCATCTCATTAACAAATCTTCCAAGTTGATCTAAAAAATCTCGGAAACCTTGAAAAGGATATGTAAATATAAGTCTTAAAGCTATAGTGCGTAACTTCTACAGGTCCGTAAATGTCCGTTTCACCCAAGCCACTACTAGAGGAGATGACACAATGCTGATTAAGCCGATCGGCTCCTCTAACATCTCGCGGAATTTTTCAATATATATCATTTTTAGTTTGCGTGTCGACCAGTGACATTCCCGCGCTGGCGCACAGGAAATGCTTCCTCACAACAAGAAGGGAGGGGGAGGAAGAGCGGAGAGTGTCATAGCAAGAGGTAGAGTGCAGGTAGAAAGAGAAAGCAACATGGCGGAGAAGCGGCCGAGACACGGTTCAGAAGTGGATCCTACCACAAAGAAAAAGCCTGGACGTTCGGCTGAAGGTCTATTAGCAAAGAAGGAAAGTGACCGACAGAGAAGGCAAACAAGGATTTGTATTGGCATCGCTTTTCCTCGGTGGAGAGCCCTGAAGGAAGAAATTGGGCTGAGGGCAGACACGGATGCCTTGCTGCTGTTGGATAAGTAAGTGACTTAGTTTATAATTATATTATGAGTAGTTTGTGTTACTGTTACATGTACTGGACCTAGTACTTTATTATTTTCTTGGAAATGGTGCTATGAACGTAATGTAATGTTAGCAGTCTGGTGTTCGCCACATTGTGTAGCATTGTGTACACAGTGTGAAGCGAGTGTTACTCTGTGTACATGGTGTGTGGCGAGTGTTACTCTGTGTACATGGAAGTGCCGGCTTATTAGTTGTAATAACGCATTATCCGCTGAGAGGCGACAGAAGTTACGCACTATAGCTTTAAGATATATATCTTATTAATTTTACTTAAAATTGAGTTGCATTTGCTTAATAATGTGAAGTTGTTGAAATGAATGTTCTTTCTAAGTGTTAGCAACTTAAGTGAACCAAATTAACTTTTCACTGGAGTCAGACTAACTTGGTTTACTTATTTTGCTACACTTGAAAAGATTAATTTTACCTGTTTATTTTAAGCTGCAACAACTTCACCCATTTGAGTAGATGCAATTAAATTTTGAGTAAATTTAACAATTATTTATAAAGTAAACAAAACTTGAGACAATTAGGTACATTTACTTAGATTTTTTAAGGCAATAGGTTCCCTAGATGAACTAAGTAAGATCCACATTTTTCAGTGTATAACTTGGACATAACACCACAGTTTTAATTTTTGACCCCTCAAACTACTTCTTCTCTATTAGTGTCCTTTTTATATTTAAAGCTACTCAACAGCTAATCAGCAGCACATATACAGTATGTGGCCTGTCACAGTGATGATCTTGTGCTACCTGTTGCTCTCAAACCATTCAATTTAAATTTCAGACAATGCTGCACTTTTGTCTAAACCGCACTATAAGTTTTCTTTTACATTTATCCAACACATATGACCGGGTTCTTTATAAAGCTGCTGTGAAAAGAATCCTTCGAAGCAAGCGATGATGCAGACTCCCACATATTACAAACTCACCCAAAGGGTCACAGTTTCTCATTTCCTTCATCTATGACATGAGAAAAAACACATTCTGAGCTCCCACGAGGAACCAAATTACATCCTTATAGTCTGTTTGATAACCTTCCTCTCTGCACTTAGCCATAGAGGCTTACGGCAATCCACAGTTCTTTTCCGCTGTGTTACTGTGAACAGTGCATGTTTGGTATTTCTACATTAAAATGGCTTCAATTCATGTACATATCGAGCCCATACAAATACTGCTAAAATACCTTTATTTTGTACTGTCTATACTATCAAAGGTTTTAAAAGAAGAAGCTGTGACATGCACTAACACGTGCTGCAAGGTGGTTAAGATGTTCACAACATCCAAGCAACATGTTCTCATCACACACACCGCCACCTGTCATGTGAGCGAGTGCAGATTGATGTGAGCACGCCTGTTTGCATGCAGATGCGTCCTTATGCCAAATCTTCTTGTTGCCCTTTTGATGACTAATAACCGGAGAGCATTTTCAGCTAATAAATAATACATTTAAGAGTCTAATCAAATTGAACAAATGAGTATGTCTAGAAAACTATTAATCAGAGAGCAAACGTGTATTTACAAATATAACACTGGCACAAACAATCAATTATTCATAAAGTGAATGCTGGGTAAGTGGGCTTCTTCCCGGGTGAGATGCTGCCATAATTGGAGTGGGACTACAGGAGTGCCGGCTGTTGTGTGTGTGTGTGTATGTGTGTGTGTGGTGCATGTGTGCGCATGTGTATCTGTGTACTCTGTCTCTCTCCCTCTCTCTCACACACTCACAAACACACACACACTTCTCCCCATGCGCCAAACTTCCCCCAAACACGACAAGAGCAGGCAGAGTCGGCTCATTACTGCCTAATGAGTTGTCTGATTAGTGCCGAATATAAAAGCCTTATTGTCAAGCGCTGTATGTTTATTTTGATTAATTATTGTACTAAAGTGACTGAATGGAAGCACAATGACATGGAGCATTAACGTTTTGCGGTAATAGGGCCCTTGTGGAGTGAGCGATTGTATAGTCAACCCTCAATGCAACACATAAACCATGGCCGCTGCCTGAAAAGGCTTTATATTTGACTCACAGATATGATCAGTTTAGGAATGTCTAATCCATGGTCCTGCAGACAGTAATGCTCACACTGAAGAGGGTTAGTCCATGTAAATGCTCATTGGCGATTCTTCTCTTCGAATGTTTTTCTCTTAATGCGATACGTCCTCAAAATAACAGCAAACATTTCTACAAATCCCTGATGGGATTTATGAAAGATGAACAAAACTCTCAATTTGTGTGCTTGTGATGAATGCCACCGAATGTGTGTGCACCTGTTGATAGTGATTACCATGTGTGTATCCCTGAAAGCCAAAGGTATTGTAGCTCAGTTAATGTAGCTTGCAGTTATGCCACAACGTACAAATGCAAAAATATTGTTACATGTAGTAATTAGAGATGTTCAGAAACAACTATGCTTCCACAAACCAGTCAAGTTTCTCTCATGCCCAATTCAGACCAAAGATTTGCAATGAGACGAGTTGAAACAGGCAACTACTTACAATACAACCTGCCAGCTTAACACCAATGCAACTTGATGAGATGGTGTATCATCTCTACGCAACAACTCTCTGTACTTCCGTTTTGATTGCCACCTTTTCAGGCTTATTTTGTGGCTGAATATGATTTGTACCTCCTTAAAATATGAATGAGGATAGTGATAATGAGATACTTATTGCAGTTGCATTTGTAGTGTTGATGAAACGGCAAAAAACATAAACAACATGAGCATTAGATGGACTGTATTCATTAAATATGCCACAATTATATAAATAACCAGCTCCAATTATTCACTATATGAGAGTGTGTGAGTGTGTGTGTGTGTGTGTGTGTATGTGTGTGTGTCTATTTGTGCTCTGCCGGGAGAGGATGTGTGTCAGAGAGGCGAAAGGGAATCTGAACTCTTGACCTTCCATGAGCCAATTAACCTCATCTTCACATGGTTCATTACAGTTGGGAGGATTACAGCTGCAGGATAAGGAGGATCTGTAGGAGGTCAACTTAATTTTGTTTAAGCAGGGTTGCAAATGGTTGGTAAATTTCTGGTAAATTTAAGAAAAATTTCCAAGAAAAGTTAAGCAGCGACCCACCATCCAGCACCGGCAAACCATGCAGATGGAAACAGTTCGGTGGGACAAAGTACCCGCCGCAGCAAGTGAACACGACGCTTGAGACAAAGTTAGCAACAAGCTGGTGTGACGTAACAGGAATTTAGTCGCTAGAGAACCAGATATTTCCTTCAGGTTTTGGTGAATAC
Source organism: Epinephelus lanceolatus (assembly GCF_041903045.1). NCBI lineage: Eukaryota > Metazoa > Chordata > Actinopteri > Perciformes > Serranidae > Epinephelus > Epinephelus lanceolatus. Next base: position 23,060,361 of record NC_135734.1, read on the forward strand.
TGGATATACTTTCATCACATGGACAGAAACACAACACTAAGGGTGCTTTCAGACCTAGAACTGTCTTGCTTTGGTCCGAATCAGGGACTAATTCTGTTAGAAAGTTGCATAATTGCTGAGAGGTGGTTCGTGTTCTCACGGGATCAAGGTCGGGACACGTACTCACCACAAACAAACCGCACCAGAGTTTGGTTGTGGTGTGGTGGTTCAACCACACTTAGGGGGGAAAATTAACTTGAGTTTGATTGAACCAAACCAAACACTGTAGATTATATACTGTAGATTAACTGTATGACAAGCTTGTTTATTAACTGGTCATATGTTCTGTTTGAAACATCTCAATCTGTTATGTAACTAGAGGCAATGACTCTTGAGTGAGAAGTGATTTTTTTCCTTTGAATTTTAGTTGACTAGAACTTTACAATAATGTGACTCAAGTACATCACAAGTACCTAAAAAAATATACTTTTTAAACAAGTGCTGCTGCAAATGTGCTGAATGCCAAAACTCTAAAATCAAGTGCTGATTGTGAGAAAAAATAAATAAATTGTTTTAAAAGGTGTGAGCCGGTGGCGTGTCAGATGCATAAACAAACTTGTTGAGAGTTTAGATTTGACGCATCACAGACTAACAGAATGTTTGTGGAGAGCTGTTGTTTATGAGTCAAACCAGGAAATGTTTTGGAAATGCTGCTTTGGTGACCATGTGTCTTTCACTCCTGTGATATTTGGCATGCCAGCAATATCTGAGTGTGTTCTGCTGCAGAATATGGGATGATTAATGATACCAGCCAGCACACTGGGGGAAATATGACGTTTTGTCTTGACTGTCCTGATGACTAGAACAGTTTAGTGACAGTAAAAGTGCCTTTGTGAGGTTCTACTGCACTCTTTGATCAACTGGTTAAACGCGCTTCCAGTTCAAAAGAAAGGTTATTTAAGTTTAGTATGCACTGAAGCACAGTTGTTAATATGAGGTCTGTAACTACTAAGGAGGCTTTCACATCAGGGACCCAGTCTTGGATCTGAGTACATAAGACCACAAAGTCCAACTCATTTTATTCATGTGAACAGTCGGCGATTGTTAGCAAAATGACCAAAATGCATCCCCATGTTACCCTGCCATTCCTCTCCATCTGCCAGGTCAGGGCCCAGGATGCTGTCCTATCCAGACCCAGATCTATAACCAATACATTTTTGAGAATAGTTTGAATAGTCTTGATGGAGCATTTCTATTTCAACCTGCATAGCATTTGTAGCACTGGTTTAGCCGACCAAGAATCTCACAGACCAACGGCATCGTTAAATCATCTCATGTGATGCTACTCAGCCAATAAAATCTGCGCGTTCTGATTAGCATTGCAGCTTGAGAAAGTGAGATACACACACAGAAAAACTTCACAAGAGACACCAGATGGAGAAATGAGAAAGTCAGAAAAAGATAATTTCATATTGTTCTACGGAGAGAAAGGTAGACAGCAAAAATAGAGCTTTTAATCAAGAATGGAACTATCACATAGCTATTCTTTAAAACCAGTATGTGTTATATATAGTGTGCATTATATGCTCTGAGACTGTGGGGATTATTAAAAGTGGCAATGTAAAGTGCTGCTACGAGACAAAGCACAAAATATCTTTCTAATATGTCTGAACGAGAATGTCTTGAGTATGATTCATACTCAAGACAGTCAGTTGGTACACCAGGTGTGAAAACCAGCTGTATCAAAATGTGAATGTGGACTGTAGTGGACAAGTGGACCCAAGTAGCGGTTGGAGATTAGAGATGCAAAGCTATTTCTCAGCACCACCGGTTTCCTCTGAAATCTGCTTTTGAGCGCAGCATGTGCTGATCTCATCCTCTGAACTGCACGGCCATGGGGGATACAGTAGGAAGGCAGGCAAGAGCGTCAAAAATATGAACACAATTAGGCATAATGCAAAGTTCAACTCCACTGTAAGGGTTTGAGATTTTGGAATGGGGGCTCTTTTTTTACACTGCAGCGACAACATGAACAAATGTCACGTATATGATTATGCAAGTGTACTCCTGTACAGAGAAATATTACTAATGTAAAAGCTGAGCGGCAGGGAGGTGGGGGTGGGGGGGTGGGAGGTTTAGACCTCTCTAAACAGGGATTTTTATTGAGTCGAAGACCAAATGCAGATAAAAACAGGGATGAATGCCAAAATGTTATTAAGGGTAGAAAATGTAATTCAATGACTGTGAATAAGACTCATTTTAAGTCCCGTAATTTGCCTCTTTCTCTCTCTCTCTGCAGCCTCCTGTCCGTGAGCAGAATGCCACTGGTATCGTCAGAGGAGGGACTGTATTGCCTGGCCTGTTGCTCTGTACACACTTTAAATCAGAGGTAATGGGGCACTTCGGGAGACTGCTGTTACACACACCCAACTGCCAATACACTGTAATCACTAAAGGCCCCCTTTTCTTTGGAGATAAGCACTGCTTACGTGCACTGCACTCCAAACTACAAGGCTGCACTGGGGATGTATTGACGAAAACTTAGGGAACACAACTTTGTGATTTCATGTGTTTTGACATCAACGCCTTAGTCACAGACAAGCAGCAGGTCTGGCTGAGATTTCACTCTGTTCACACCGGGAAAAAACATGTAGCACGTGTTTTCACATCACGCGTTTGCTCACAATTCAGGCGCCTCAACAAATCTTTGCCATCAGAAAAAAAACAGCTTGAGAGGTTAAATCAGTGTCCTTAAGACTTCTAAATGTTCTCTATCCCTGAGCCTGTCAGGAGCTCATCCTCTAATTTCCCCAGCTGAATCCAAGTTAAGACAAGAGGCGAAGAGTGTCTCAAGCGAAGGTATCAATCCTGCCAATAACCTTGTCAACAAGCAAATAGAATCTATCCAAATGCATTGGCTGGTAGCTGCTTGTCTGACTCTCTCTCTCTCTCTCTTTAAGGTTCAAAAAACGTGAGCCCAGAGACATGAGGGTTACTTAACACAGTCAGCGTTCGGTTTGTTATTTAAAAAGCATTCTTTGTTTTTCAGTTTCACTTTCAAGAATTGTCAATTGTGTCAGCTCATGTGCTCGCAGAAACAAAAAGACAGTAACTCAATAACTCAATAAAATCAACAGTGGGTATACTAACAAGATGAGAAAACAATTCAGTCTTTATTCAACTGGAAACAAAGATAGAGGATGGCAGCAGAAAGCAGTTTTTTAGTCTAATACTTTGAGGTAAGCAGTGTGGAAATAAAGAGTAGAAAAAATGGCGCCCACCGTGGCTGACGTATTTGATTCGCCCTCTTGAATCTGTTTGACTGTTGGCACCCAGCACATATATGACTAATTTGAAACATTCATTTTTACTCAGAAAAGTAATAGCAGCTGAGCGAAACTAAACACTGAACATGACTCATTTTGATGAAAATTATCCTCTCACAGTCTGGCGAAATTTCCCACCAGTGCCAGAGTTTAATGAATAGAAGCATGACTGCTCCTTTCTCACTTCTCTTCACAATGTCAGGGCACCATGCAATAACTGTCTTAACCTTCATTGTTAACAGCCTCCAAAGCTGGGTCGGTCCTGTTGTGCAGGGTGCTATATGCTGTTAGACCCTAAATATAAAATGATTTCAGCTTGTTCTGAGCTATTTGCACCTTCTCTCTGCTAACATTAGTGCACTTTCCCTGGAGGCTAAACGCATTTAATGGAGTGACTCAACCTTAATGTTTCAACATTATAATCCACTGTAGGTAGCAGCCAATTAATTGTTGTGGCCCAGTAGGTGGTTTCATTGCAGCATGTAAACATCTTATGTGTGTAAGGGCATTTGGCATTTGTGAATGTGCGTTGGCATGTATTTATATGCTTGACACCTATGTTTGTCCAGTCAGAGCCAGCGAATTCAACCCCTGCCTGATGATTAAACCCAAATGAATATGCATATATGCAACATTCACTAATAAACACCCAAACCAGCATGAATCACAATGTGTAATGCACAGAATATTCTTTAAATGCAGCCGTCCAACATGGGGAGACAGAGACGGAGGCAAAAAGGGGGAGGTGGGCAGGGGGGGAAGGGGTCCCTGCTGTGATGAACTGGTGCTGACACAGCCAGATGTTTAGTTAAAATGCAGAGCCCCAATGTGGGATGGAGGGAGGAGTTGACATGCGCTTCGGGGGCTTTAGGCAGCCAAGTGCTCCTCAGTAGCCGCCTCGTATCTCTGTAGGCAGGGGTGCGTGTGTATGCTTTATCTCATGTGATTTGCATTTGGCTGAGTGTGCGTGTTTGTGTGTGTGTGTGTGTGTGTATGCAATCACCTTGCAATTCAGAGTAAATGAAAAGAACAATCAATTGTGTGTGTGCGCGCATGTCTCTGTGTGTGAGGAGTGGTAAATTGAACATATGTCTGAACCAAGGTCTCCCGTCGCAGTTTCCTCTCTGTGGACTGTGTCAGAGCTGGAGGGTGATACACTGCGAGAGCTCACACAGAGTCAAGTAGAGCTCGCTCACACACACACACACACACACACACACACACACACACACATACACTGCTGACTCAATGCTTCCAATAGTATGCGGAGTCTGACGCTGCTGTTTGGTGGAGAGCAATATCCCGATGGCAGGGCTTCTGCAAATATAATAGGAGTACGTGGTGGCATTGAAGAAGCAATCAGCGACGTGTTGTGGATGCGATCACATTATTTCAACCGACGGCATCAACAGCCTGTCATCATCATCGTCATCATCATCATCTTCATTAACATCATCTCTGTCATTGTGCTCCTGCTGGCTCATCGGGGCATGCTGCAGCGAGCCATGATGGAGTCAGAGACACAATGACAAGCAATGGACTGTAATGTATTAAATGTGTTGTTCTAGAATAACGTACTGCAGCAGGCAGGTGGGGGGTGATGGGAATAACACACACACATTCTCACTTTCTTTCACCCTCTTGTCTCCTCTGGCTCTACTGTCTGCACCCCCCGTCCTCCTCTACCGAAACTACCGTAATCTCATTCCCCAGTAGCTTGAATTAAATAAATGTCTGTCATTAAGACCAGTGAAGGATGGCAGAGGGCCTGGGGAGATCAAGAGTCGGGTTGGCTGGGGAGGACAGAAGGTGCTTAGTTAGACCCTGTGGATCCACAGAGGCTGGGAGGGATTTGATGAGGGTGAAAGGAAGAAGTGGACACTGAAGAAGCCGCCTCACAGCTTCTCTCTGTTTTTTTTTTTATCACTGCTCTCTTTTCCACTTTGTCACACGCTGCATGTGTTGGAGAAGATTTGAGGGAAAAAATGAGCGGAAATAGCGACTAAACTGTTATGATGAGAGACGAGGAGAGGCCGCACCTCTGCATCAGCCAGACAGTGTTTCTCGATTTGCTCTGTGTCAGCTTATCACCCTCTCCATCACCCCCACCGAAGCTCCCTGCAACCCCATTTAACCATCAAGTCAAAAGAGAGCACTGCTGCCTGCTCACCAGGCAACCAAACCCACCTTAGCGCCCTCATATCCCCTGGTTTCTATTGACAACCAGCAGCTAACAGGTACTGTGAAGTATTAAGCATCCACCTGGGACTCATCCTCACAGTCATATCCGTCCAACATGTGACTATTAGGAGGCGACGAAAGGCTGCCATCAATCCCTTCGGTGTCTATTTGATGATGCACCACATGGGAATACTTCAGTGCTGGTCTTAGCTAACCTGCCGCGCTATTTTAACAATCTCCCTTGGGTCTGTTAGGGGCCTATTATGTGTCTGCTGGAAACGCTGTGCAGTACATTATGAGATGCATGTCGACATGTAGACACAGCTTCGATGCTATCCCTAGTTGTTTGGCTCTGATTCCCAAGAAAAGTTGGCCAAAAGAGGGGCCACAGAAGCATTCCACTGGTCCTTGGTGCCGATTAGCATCCTGGAGGGCATGAAAAGAAGATGACAGACGCTACAACTGGTTGTTAAACTGGTCCAGTCAGATGTCCTCGGAAGGGACTGAGGAGAGCACTCTGACAGGTGGATGCACATAAACGCCTGTCATCAGGCCATTTTCCTCAAGAAAATGCGGTGACATAAAGTCAGGCTTTGAAATGCAGCATCACACCGAGCACACTCTTTCACGCTGACCTCTCTAAGCTTCTAAAATGTCAATGGTCTATAAATGTCATGGTTCCTTTAAATACAGCATGAATGTCGTTGATGTTGTATTCATGAAACTAGATGCTTGTTTTATGGTAATGAAGATCCGGGGAGCATTCAAGCAGCAGCGAAATCGTGATTTATTTTTAAATATCTATACAAGAGGTGTAAAGAGACACCTTAATCCATATCTGTATCTTTACAGCCAACAAAATTACCAATCTCTGTACAGTATCTGTACTTGGATAGAAGACAGAAAGGGGGCATGTTTTATATCTGAAGCCACATTAAATCAGGCAAATGCCATGGATTACAAGGCCTTTATAAATGGACATGTCAACAGTTAATCCAATCTGACTGTAAGTGCCATAATGATTGAGGAAATAACTCCTTAATGTCCAAATACTGATTTAAAAAGCGGTCTCAAGGACTGGTCACGACTCGATTGTGTAGCAGTTTTCTGCTACTCTCAAAAGCCTGGACCAACACATGAAACCAACAGAAATACAGCTTTAATTTGGTTTCTGTACCTATGTGTTTCAAGAGGCTCAACATCGATTTCTGTGTCCGTGTCCACTCCACTGTCTTTAGTTGTAGTTCAAAGTAAATGGCAGTGAGCAAACCTGAGAGGGTGGGTCACATAATAGGTGATGAGCTCAGTTCTGGGCACCCAGACAGTGGGAAGGTCAAACAGAGCACTTAGATATGTGAAGGCACTAAGTGGACAGAGAACACACTTCAAACCTCTCCTGTGAGGGACTAAGGTAGCACTTAGGGGCATTTGCTTTGCAGCACTCTGTGGCCTGCCCAAATATTGTGCGTGCGTGCGTGTGTGCGTGTGTGTGTGTGTGTGTGTGTGTGTGTGTGTGTGTCTGGAAGGGATTTATGGCTTATATTAGAGTGCTACATTGTTTAGGAGGAGCACTCAAGACCCAATTTAACATATACCACTCTAATACAGTATAAAATGTACCTAGGCCGAGGTGAAATGGCTTACAAATTATATCTCAATATTTTTAGGCAATGCTGCGATACACATATACACACATATATATATATATATATATATATATATATATATATATATATATATATATATATATATATATATCTTGATATTACATGTTTTCTCAAACGTAACATATCTGATTCAACCCATTGTTCCATATGGTCATACAGGGGAGATCATTCTAGCAAACTAATCTGAATTTCTGAAGCATCCAACGACGGGGTGGGGGGTGGGGGGGATTTAAAAAAAAAAATAATTATGGCGAAAATGTAGTTTCTTCCAATACTAGAATTAAGATAAAAATATTCACAAACGAAAAAACACTAATGGTCGGCGATAAGTAGTGTTTAACTTTTGAGTGAACACTAAATTAAAACCCTCGGCGCACACTGCAGCACAATCAAACAGATGCGCAACTCAGAGCATCAGAAGTGTCTCTGACACCAGACTCAGAGCAGACCAGTGGAACTGGAAAATGCATATTTTACATCAATAAAATTTATTTTATCATTATTTTGAGTCACGCTGTTGAAAGAATTTAGTCGTCTGTGTTCAAGCAGGATAATAGCAGGTCTCCATTGTGCGTCAGGCTTTCTATTTCCTTGTCGGAGATTTTTTTTTTTTTTTTAATTACATGATATATAGGCTATTATAGCCAACTGTGGCTCATGTACTACAACCATACTATTAGGCCTACTAGTTACTACTTACATTTTTTAAGTGATTTCCCAAATTTGTTGTTGAGTTGTGATATGCCAATTGCTTCTGGCAAATCTGGCACTCTGCTTTCTGGGGGTTGTCTGGGCATATTTTAGAATATCTCAGTGTGACAGTGTGGGGGGCTTTTCCTGCTGCTCCAAATTGTCATTATCATATCAGCCTTCAAAAGTCCACTATCGATCGACCTCTACTTTCTCATCTCCTCATTTTCCTATCTTTCCCACTCTCAACCCTAATTTCCCTCCATTGTTTAATCTTCCTCGCTCCCTTTGTTCTCAGTATCTCAGTTATGTTCCATATGTGCTGTGTTTGCATTTTTATGAGACGACAATTGACTCAAACAACAAACACCATAAAAGTACTATGCAATTATGCCCTCTACTAAAGCCCACATAGGGAGCAGATGGTTGCATTCATATGTCATGCTGTCATCTGTCTGCATAACCTCAATGAGAAGAGCTTTTCAATAAAAACCACCCTCTGTGGTGCAAATACAACTGCGCTGTATTATGGGTGGCAGGGAAGCAGTAATATTCCATCATCTTCCCAATTCAGTCTTGTATAGTACCTATAAACCACAATCTGATCTATTCCAATGCAACTGCAGAAACTGGCTCAATACTGTGCCATTAGGAGAAATACAGTTGTCATCACGGGGCTCTGGAGTGAGACTCACATACACTTAGATACAGATATAAAAGTCCCACTTTTTTATTTGATGCACATCTTTATTTGATGCACACCATACAGCACTGGTGCGCCATTGTTCTGGCCCTCGGAGGATTAGTTGGAAAAATCTAACTTTTGCTTTCTTTTCTGTGTTCAGGAGAGACAACAAAGATAGAAACCACCCAAGCGAATAAGAACAGAAGTTTGTCTGCTCCCATGTCTATTTACTTCTTCCGTTCTACATTTCAGAAAACACAGAGTAGGCCGCAGTGTAGCGGCACTGCTGAATACTGCGGGGCTTCTTCAGTAGCTACAAGTGTCAAATCTTTTATTTATTCTTAGAAGTTTGAGCCAAGCAAACTTTAATCATCTGACTTAGTGTGTCTAGGAATGAATTAGCAGTTGTGCAGGGTTATGTATTTTCTTTAGATTGCTGGCCAACCGTACACAGGCATTTATGCGTCAACACAGGACAAACTAAGGCAGACAAACAACAGCTCCAGCCCATCTAATAACAGTGGGGCTTATCAGCCGCCTCTGCCTCCTCTAATTTTCATCAGTTTTGACAAGCCCATTAAATGAATCTGGGACCAAAAATAAACATGTTTTTGTTGAGCTGAAGTGACAGGCAGTGATCACACCTCCCAATGTTGGAGAGAGAGAGAGATACGACGACTTTTAATTAAAAACGCAGCCCCCGTGCAAAACAGCCTCGGACATGATAAACAGGACTTCTGCCTCCAGCACACAAACTCGTGCAAGGATATGGACAGCGTGTGATCCAAAACGCAGCGTTGGTGTTGATGATCATTAACACAGATGCTGGAATATTCTGGAATGTTCATGGTGTGGAGTGTTGGTAGAAGGATTACAGAGCAATCCGTCCTCTAATCCTGATCTAATAGTAATGAGTTTTATTATCTTTTTTCTCAAGTATATTAGTTGTGTGGTTACAAGGACTGAATTCATGATGAAAGGACAGTTGACTTTTTTGCTTTCATTCCGCTGTCGTTCCGCATCCCACACTCATCAAATATGAAAAGCAGAACTGTATCTTTTTCGCCACAGTTCATAACATGTCACATCTCCAGCCACGCAGTCTGTTATCTTAAACAGGCCCCTGTGGGAAGCGCTCTTCACATTCAAATGAAATAGAGACACACTAGCAAGGTCTTTAGAATCCTCAGTGGACTTCCCAGGACAATACAGCTTGGGTGAAAGCAATGTCAGCACTCAGGGCCAGATTGACGGCCAACACCTATTTTTCTCTGGATGACATCTTTATCGGCGAGCATTGTCATCCAGTGGAAAAACACAAAGAGACCACCCGCTTATCAGCAGTACAAAAATCAGTTTCCATGACAACGCCAGTCTCCAAACTTCCAAGTCATTTCTGTCACAGAGGCTGACATAAGGTGAGCTATCATTACTTTCTTCCCCATCTCCATTTTGCTTCTGCTGCTTTTAGTTCGACTTTTCTGCCTCCCGTTGAGTTGTCTTGTACTATTACTGCCCCTATCATTCTTCTCCAGCTTTGTCTCCTCCTCTCTCTCATTTTCCTTTCTTTGATAGCTATTTATTTCCCAAAGAGGCACCCTTGGGTTAAGATGGGAAACATAAGTGAAGAAACAGAGGCGCTGCCATCCAAATGACTACCAGTTAAGTTTCTATTTTCTCAAAGGTGTGAAGCGGGATCACGACTTGAAGTTTTTCACCTGCATTACTGAGTGAGTAATGAATACAATGGTTGTTATGCAAACATTTGTTCTGCACTAAACTGGACTCGCTCTGGACTGTGCATCCCTGAGATGTTTTGGAGAGGTCTATAAGATCATTTCTTTTCATGCATTTGCCAGGGGTGCCTCCTACTCGTCGAAGATGCGTAGAAGAAATATTATACCTGCAAAGTAAAAACGGAGTGTGCAAAAAGATATGAAGAGGGGGGCAAGAAGGGAGTTGAAGGCCCATGAGCAAACATTCCTTTATTTTTTATCTATCCTTATTTGCCCTGTTCTGAGTAAATGTCAGACTGTGCTGGGAGCTGGCAGGAACAGCTTATTATAAAAATCTGAACCTGAAGCATCTTGCCCCCTCTATGCCAAAATACATCAAAAATAAAATATGGAAAATAAGTTGCAGTCAGATATGTATGCCGCGCTGTAAGTGCCTATTCCTGCAGTTGAGTCTTTGCCATGACAGTCTACATGACCACGAGCAGGGCAGAGGCTGTTGCCCGGTACCAAACCTGCAATTACAGCAGTCACTTGTGTCTTGTACGATGAAATGAATCATTACCACTGCAGCATGAAAGAACGTAATCTGGCCCGCTCCCAGCTATTCCCCTATGGGGACTGATTTGTGATCGCGTCTGAAGATAGACCGTGCATTCAATCAACAATGCAGCTTTCGGCTTTCAGGCCACCCTGCTGAAAGGCTTGAGGGATACAAGAGATCAATAGAGATAAATTAATTACCACGCAGCCAAATGGGAATTCTGCGTGGCCAGAGTTACTATAGAAACACAAAACTGCATGGCAGGCCACATAAATGATGCTGAAGCTAATATCTGCACTGCTACAAACGGGGTCCAGGGGAGGCCTCGGAGTCGCCTGCGTCATGCTACGATCATTTGCTGCAACACTGTCATTAAGAAATACCAACTGGTTTGATGCAGGGGAGCAGCTGGTTACAGGAGAGAGGTAAGTGAAGTGTTTCTGCGTGGATGTTGAAGCCAATTGAGCAAAAAAACAATGCCGGCTTGCCAGGGAGGTTTGTGTCTCATTAATGTGAGTGCAGCTCATACAAATTCATGATATGAAAGCAATTAAGACAAGAAGTAAGGGAGATGAAAACAAGAGAAGAAAGGGTGGATATGATGAGCTGCTGTGGCACTTATCGCCACCGTCCACTCCCCCTTCAGCTTGTTCCACAGTGAGTCCACAGCGGGGTCTGGGCTGCACACACACTTCCTCCTGACACGCTCATCTATAAAGAGTAGCAGTGTGCTGGCTGCCCTGCCTGCCTGGGGGCTACATTTGCTACAACACTAATATCATACAGGCAACCAATGAATTCCTAAAGAGTACAATCAAGGGAGAAACAACCCCTGCCGCTGACATCGCCCTGGCACTTGCCTCCCTTCCTGCTACTTACACAAGCAATATTCCAAGTTGTTGTTTTGCTTCCATCAAATTTTCCATTAAAAGTGGCATTTCATCTAAATCAAGCCCTTGGGGTGGGAACCAAGACAAAAAGTAAAAGGAGGTGAGGGATGGGGGAATTCTCACATACAGTTATGCGCACGAGCACCGAGTCCGTGCACGCGGGCCTGTGTGTACGCCTCCAGCACCTAACTGACTCCATAATCATGGAGAGTGCCATTATTTGTAGCCATCAGAGCAACATCAAAGCAATTACATGTGTCTCTGCATTCAGTGTGGTTATTAAAGCAAACAGCACAGCCATTTATCTGAGATGTGTAAACATCACAGCTCTCTCCCTCTCTGTCTCCTCTTATGCTGCCAGCATCACACCACTGAAATAAAATTCACAACTATCCAAAAAACAAGGTGTGTGTGTCTGTGAAAGGGGTGTTGTGTGATGTGTGGCATGGGGTGGGGGGGGCAGCTGGGTGACTTCAGTGGTGCTCACAAGACATGTGAAATAGGCTCCATTCTGCACTCACTGCATATGAATCATTGTTCACTTGTCACATTGCCACTGGAGCGAGAGACTGAGAGAGACACCAAAGAGTAGAGGAAATGAGTACGCAAGGAGGTAGGGGAATAGAATGAGTAACAGCTCTTGACCAAACACTCCTCTTTTAGGGAGGATTGAGTCTGGGAAATATTCGTCCCCTCAGGCATCCAGTCGCAGAGCTCTCTGGGACTTATCAAGGTCCGGGGTCTTTTAACAGCTCAGAACACGCTGAACTCCCCCAGAGACCTCACTGCATTTTACATCGGGAATGAAAAACTAAGACATAATATCGATACTGTACGGAGAGACACACACCTTAAAAAGGTGAAAAGCAGTCTTGCCTTGAACTGCAGCAACTGCATGTAAGTGCCACTCCTGTTATTCCCTCCCATTTGAGTCCCTGTAATAACTGAAAAAAGGATGAAACACTTAAGTGGTAGATGCACTCTCAATAGGACAAGACAAGGTGGAAACCTACAGTAGTATATGGCTCGACCATGTTTGGTTAGTGGGCTAAACTGTGGCCAAATTGTTAGGGGGATAATCAGTGGTAGTGTCCAGTTCAGACCAAAAACTCGCAATGAGATGAGATGAAACTTGCAACTACTTGTAATTCGCCGGTTTGCAGCATTCTAAAAACCTGCCAGCTTACACCAATGCGACTAGACGAGACTGTATCATCTCCATAGCAACAACTCTGTGTACTTATGTTCAGATTTCCAGTTTTTCAGCCTTATTTTGTAGTTGAATATAATTTGTAGCGTTTTAAAATATGAATGAGGATGGTAATACTGAGATACTTGCTACAGCTGCATTTCTAGTAGTGATGAAACGGGGAAAACATAAACATAATGTGCTTCAGATGGACTATATTCACAATAAATATATAAATAACCAGTGCTGATTAATCAGTCAGGGATTAGGCCGAGTGTGTGACCTGCGTACATACAGCGAGCAGCAACAGTAACCCATCGTCCAACACTGACACACCATGAGGATGGAGATCAACATCATTATGTATATGAGACTGAATCAAGGTCAGTGGGGATGGAGGGCCATTGTGAGAAAATGCTATAGCAAGCGAACATGTCTGCTGACAGTTTGTAAGTGATTTTGCCAGCAGACTTTGCTACAAGCTGACTGGCTGTGGAAACAAGTGATGTGCCTTACGTTCTAAAACCAGCTGTCGGTGACTTGACAAGCTGAATTACAGGCCACAACATCAGCTGGCCTGAGTCACACTCCTGCAACTTTTCTCTGTTACGTTCTAATACAGTTTTGTCTTGTCGGGAATCTTTGGTCTGTATTTGGCTTTCTTGTCTGTCATATATGTAACATTACAATGTCAGTTATTCATTTTAAACGTGGCCAAAGTTTCACATATGGATGTAAATGTATGCAAAAATAATCCTTGTGACCAACTGTTTCTTTCTACCTTTGAGACAAGCTGACGTCAGCTCATAACAGATATCTTTATATGGTCATCTGCCCCAGGCACGCTATTGCAAATGTTTACATTACATGTACGTAGCTGCACTGCTGCACTGCACGTAGCTACATGCTAACGTTAGTAAAAAAAAATATCTTGGTTGCCAGTGTTGTTAATTTCTCCCGAATTCCAGATAATATTCCAGCTGGAACATGTTGGGTTGTTAAGATTTTGGTTTAGAAACTTGGTGATATTTAGAAGTCCTTCCCCCAGATGCAGTGATGATGCAAAGATGCCAATATACAGATGATCCAGAAATGCTGACCAATCAGAGCAGAATGAGCTTTTTTAGGGAGTGGTGACAGTTTCTAGCAGCAAACCAAAATACGGATATGAACCTGAAAACGAGTATAGCTTTAAATTCTAATCTGCAAATTTCTGTAATGGTCTCAGTAATATTTGTTCTCAAATACCCCTCTTCCATCAACATGGAACCAGTTGTGTTCTGGTTCCCGACCTAATCTGAACCATTCGGAACATTTCGACCAAAAAAATTAATTTTTTCAGCACCTGAAAAGTTGGTTCTCAGCTGAAACTAAAAAACAGCAGCTTTTTCTTAACCTAAAGTGCGAACCGTGATGACATCAGTGGGCATGTCACATTCTAATGGTTGGAATGAGAGGAGTCAAGTGAGAAATCGTCTGAAAAAAAGAGCATGCAGTGATGTCAGTAGTAGTCGGTTTATGCTTGTTTTCTAACCAAAGCTCACAGGTAATCAATGTGATGTGTCACTTTGCTACTGTTGTTCACTTCTGTTGCACATTTTGCAACACCCTCCATTGATGACGCATCCTTCATAACAATAGTTCTGTGGAAATGTGGCCTGGTTTGAGATATAGTGCCAAGAGTCCTGAGGGAAACTGGTTCAAGAACCAGAGCTAATATGGTGGACAAAGGCTAAGAGTGTGCTGAAGCAGCACACAGTACCACATCACATGGTTAAGCTACATCTGAGTTATACAATTGAGGCTTTAATTTAATAAATCCAACAATATAATCGTGCTATTTTCATCAGTTTGTTGTTTTGGATTGCTCGTCTGAGGTGTTAGTCTAATTATTGTTACTTTGTTAAACAGACCAGACCTATTGCATCCCTTGACAATTATGAACATGCTCACAGCCTCAAGTGTTGGTCTTAGGGAAAACAGAGCAAGATAACTTTCCTGCTTCAGCTTCCAGACCGTGGTCAGGAAGCACAGGGGAGACTTTGTTTTGCCTCCAGGGCTGAAATTGATGCTCACTTGGGTGAGCTGCAGCATTTATTCACAGACAAACTGAAACCCTACTACCACTTGAAAACGTTACTGCCAATTTCTCCTCTGCTCCCATTGCCAGCACCTGTCTGCTCCGAGCCTATCCACCGTCAATTCTTCTCTCTCTTGCTCGACCACACGCTCACTACGCCCACATTACATCACTCTTACAGTATATGCATGCAACTTTGTCAAAACCCTGCCAATAAAGGATCGAAATACCATGTTTGAAATACATAGCTAAATATAAATTTGTGCAGAATAATGGCAGTAAATATTAAGATATTTTTGAGCTCCCCCCAAATTTCTTAGATGAGGCTTTTGGGGTTGAGCTTTGCAAGTAGAGTATCAAACGCACTGCCTGCAACAACAGCAAGTGGATCAGATGATGGATCACAGAGGCAAAGACGTCACAAGCAGAAATAGTTTGAAATTATTTTGAAGGGGTCACGGCTAATGGGGAAACTGAAAGAGACTTCCTGCAAAAAATTACATCTCATAAATGTAGCCTTTTTGCAATCAGTTTTACTCACTTTTATCTATCCCAGAAGTCAGCAACCTTTATCATTAAAAGACCCATTACTGGCCCAAAAATGTTTTAAAAATCTGTCTGAAGCCACGAAACATATTTGGATAAAGGTAACTGCCTATTACGTCTGAATTAGCCCATCAATGTTACAGTACAAATAGGTCTAAGTGAGCATTCATTAACATGATTTACTACACAGTGGCTACACTGCAGTGGGCTGTTTATAATTATTTAGTACTTTAACTTTGCAGCATTGGTGGTGAAAGCAAATTAATCTGTCCAGACACTGTTAAATCCTCTGTTTTCAACCAAGACTTTCCCTTTTTTGGATTTGGAACCCATAGCCAGCCTTACTAGAGAGACTCTAGCCACCGCCACTAAAGTTCAGTGAAATTTAGAGCAAAGGCACCAGGTCGTAGACATATGGCATAAATTTTAGTTGCTGCAACGTTAAAACATTTTTTAATTCAATGTATAGGCTACACATATTTACAGTTGTAGTATGCAACAATCACTTTAGGCTTACAACAATGACAAATAGAGTCTGAATGTTAAAAAACAACTGTTATTCATTCCCATATAATTTTATGTCAAAGCCACAGGGAACCGATGGAGAGGGTCTAAAGAGCCACATGCGGATCCACAGCTGCAGGTTCCCACCCCTGCTCTATCCATTTTCTAAACCCACTTATTCCTTCTCTGGGCCATAACCATCTATCCCAGCATGCATTGGACAAAATACAGGAAAACAATCAGTGCAGGTCGCAGTCTATCACAAACAGACTTACACATGTACACTCACATACAGTACACACACACATATGGACAATGTGTGGTCTCAAACTCATTGAATAATACAGTTTTGGACTGTGAGAGGAAACAAAAGCTCATGAGGGAAACTCAGCTGAACTCAAGCATAGCATATAAACTCCACACAGAAACTTAAACCTGCTTTAATTCATTTTTGGCCTCTTGAGGGCAGCGGTGCAGGCTGTAAACACAACACTGACATAAACAGTAAACAGCAACCAGTTGCGTATTTACACCTCCAGCAGCCACAGATTCATTTAGAGTTGTGTTTCATGTTTCCTGATGAATGGGACCCAACAGTCACTCTATCAACTTCTTAGAAAATGAGCTGTCTTTACAGTGGCTGCTAAATGCTGCGCTATGCTCACCATCCAGTCACAACTGATGTGGCTGGAAACAGGGTTATAGGAGCTGTGAGACTGAACCAAAGCTATAAAATTATGGGATGTAAAACTAAAACAATGAGCTGAAAGATGCATAAATGCTCTCTAGAGCTGAGGGTAACTACAGAGTCAGGTGATAATTCTTTGTGAGTTCATCACTACGCGGGACACCTTTCACATTACATGGGGTCATTTTTAACGTCGTTACTGTATAAATATTGATTAGTGGAGCTTTAAAGCGGCTTTATAGTTGTCAGTGTTAACCTGAGCTGGCCAGCACTTCTTTTTTTAAAGCATTAAAATAAAATCAATCCCGATAAAAATGGCTCACGATATCTCGACTCAACATATAAAATGGATCATATACTTTATATGAGTGAATAATTGTGTTGTGCAATCAAAGCTGTAACAGTACCGTAGGTGACAGTATTGTTTCCTTCTCAGTAAACCCGATCCTGAACACCTCCATCTTTGTCAAGTAACACAAAGTTTGGTTTACGTCATTGCACAGTCGCCAGCGCAGAAGTCACCTGCGAGTCTTTGAAACTATATAGAGACTGTGTGAAGAACCAGTGGGGCGTTCATTTACACATCTGCCATGACCTTTACCTTCTACCTTAATGAGATTTCTATCGATTCACTTTCCTCGAGAAAATAAATCAATTGGAAACTCTATCAAAAATTGACACAACACCCCTGAATGCATCAACGGTTATGTCTCCGACAAGTCAATTGTAAGTATAATGAAACATCTTATAAAACAGCCAGGTTATTATGCTTGCTGAGCAGTGTGTGTGTGTGGGTCTATTTGTGTTCTGCCAGGAGAAGATGTGTGTCAGAAAGGCGAAAGGGAGTCTGAACTCTTCACCTGCCATGAGCCAATTAACCTCATCCTCACATGGTTCATTACAGGTTGGGCAGGTTACAGCTGCAGGATGAGGCGGATCTGTAGGAGGTCAAGTTCATTTTGTTCATTAATTTATCAATTTAAACATTTATCATAAGACAGGTTGCAAACGGTTGGTAAATTCCTGATAAACTTACATAAAATTCCAAGAATTCCAAGAAAAGTTTAGCGCAGGAATTTGGGATATTTTGCATAATTTCAATATAAAAGTAGTATCATTTAATAGTAAATGCATTTGGGGAAAAATGCGCATACATAAACAGGTCTTATGGCATATTTTGGTTATGCCAATTTAGTGGTATTGTAACCATGCACTGTATTCAGCAGCGCACTCTTTCATCACAGCCAAGTACACAGTTTATAACTTGTTCATCTTCTGCTAGTTTTTGCTGGCTGGCTGTTACTACTGTATGTAACATCACTGAAGGGACAGTTCATCCAAAACCTAAAAAGAAAAACAGCAGCATATTTTTTTATCTCACGTGTAGAGCTATTCATTAATCTGGATTGTTTTTGTGTGAGTTGCTGAGTGTTGGATATATCAGCCGCAGAGATGTCTGTCCTCACTCACACTATCATGGAACCACAGTATATGACACTGCCAAAAATACATTTGAAAAACTCATGACCTGGTTACTCAAGATAATCCACAGACCTTTTGAGCAGTTTCATTTAGGAACTATTTTCTGTCTACCAAACCACTCCTGCCAAATGTATCACTGGGCAGAATGAAGCGTGCATCTACTCATGAACAAGAGGCTTGTGCTTGTGAAAACTTGAGATGTTAACGTCGATGGCGTCCTCCTCGGCTGAGCTGTTATGAAAGCAAGCTAAATGCATGCTTCCTTCTGTGCAGTGATACGGTTTGTGGGTGTAGTTCCGAAGAAAAAAAATTAAGTTTCTATATAAAAGGTCTTGCACTTGAGCACCACAAGCTAGGCCATCTAGTCCCATTATAGTCCAGAGAGACATCTCTACAGCTGATACCTCCAACACTCACACCAAAACAATCCAGACTGATCAACAGCACTACAGGTGAGAGGAAAAATATGTATTCTTGATTTTCGGGTGAACTGTTCTATTAAGCATGCTAATTGAGGAGTTTTAATCAATCTATTTCCATTCATTTATCAATGTAAAGTATTCATTTTTTAAATTAATTGTTCACTTTAAACCCTAACCTTGCACTCAACCTGCATTGTCGGCTTACATTTTCAGAGAGCCTTTCCCCATGAGTTGACCCACTAGCTCACCACATGGCACATTTCACATTGTATGAACTTGGCTAGTTAATTGATTTATTTGGCAAATTAATGGATTATGTCTGCATATGATATGGTAAAATGTTTGTTTCTATCTGTATATGACATGGAAATTACAGCCTGTGCAATAACCCTTAACTCTCCATTAATTCCCATAAATCCCTTCAGTATTTTGAATATCACCATACATTTTTGGTTCATACTCACAAATAAGTCTGGTGGTGACAAAAAATAAATGAAAAAAGGGTTTGAACTGCAAGAAAAGAGAGGAGAGCAAAGTAGTTCCCAGAAATTAAACACCAATGTAAGTGAAACACAGAATCTAATCTTGTCAGGGAAACAGCACAGAAGAGGAAATGGAGGTTTAGAGTGAAGAGGATCTCTAATGCCCCTTTATTAATTAAGAGATGTGTCAGCATATTCACAGATGACAGCAGCTATAAAACAAAATGCCCTTCATCAATTACTCCACCTCCCACCAGAGCACATGTGTACCTTTTCTCTCCCTTAATATGCACCACATTACATCTCAGACAGTGAGCCGTAGCATGCAGGGAAGTGCTCGCATGTGTGGTTGTGATAGTGCATCCACAGGAAGGTCCTGGTGTACCACAGTATTCAACTGTGTGTGTGTGAGCTTCTGATTACACAAACAAAGGAATATTTTGGAAGCCAAACGAGTGGGAGCTCGGCAATTAGGTGTTTCAATTCCACTGATTGGGAATGACAGGGGCTACACACTGCGTTGAGCCTCACACTGTTACACACACACACACACGCACACACTCAAACACACACAGCAGAGAACACTTTGCTTCATTTACTGCAATCCCAAATTGGATCTGATAAGCAATTAATGGTGTAATTGGCCGTTGGAGAGGTTGTCTTCTCCCTGGAGTCTCCCTGGTTCCACTGGGCGGTCGAGTGGAGAGGGAAGGATGTGTTAGTGATAGTGCTGGGTCAATAGGAAAAAAAATCTCTGCAACTTGTTAGCGAGCAGAGAAGAATAATGACACAGGGCATCTGAACTAACAAAGAATTTATATTGCAAATAAGAGCAAACTCCCTGATCTGTTCTGGTCTATTTTGCTCTGTTAAGCTCTTCACGTGGTATGTGATGACGACCTGCTCAGGGAAGGTTGCAGGAAGGGTGTCACCCAAGAAACATTCAGAAAACCAGACTCGGAATTAGAAAATGACTTATTGTCACTACGTAATGAAGGCAATACAAATTTGTCACCGAATTGCAGTCAATTTACCATTTAAATGTGTCCAGTTTGAAAATGTATTCGAATAGTGAAACACAGGAAACTAGACCAATGTAATTTTCACATTGCCTTTATTGGTAAAGCACTATTTATTGTCTAAAAATTGACTCTTGCGTGTAGCAAGATGAAAATTAAATCAGATCATGAAGAGGAAACGGAGTGTGTTTCTGCTGTCATTCTGTTTTATTATGTCAAACATATGTAAGGAACAACCCTGTGCTTCTTATCCACTTCGTGCCATAGACACAGGTAGGAGGTATAGCAAATATGTTTCCTGCTCATTAGAACACCTGAACTTTACATCACTAGATAAACGGAGGAACATGACACCAAGTGCAACCGTGAGGCTCACTGATGTGTTTTTAAAGGACACCAATGGAGCTCTACAGACCAGACTAGCATCAAATGCCAATCACCAAGGCTGAGCCCCTCCTTGGGGAGAGAAACACACTATTGAAGTTTATGCTAGACTTTAACGGCCAAAATGACCGTTAATATTCCAGAGGAAAAAACAAACAT
Organism: Epinephelus lanceolatus; assembly: GCF_041903045.1. Classification (NCBI taxonomy): domain Eukaryota; kingdom Metazoa; phylum Chordata; class Actinopteri; order Perciformes; family Serranidae; genus Epinephelus; species Epinephelus lanceolatus. The sequence continues at coordinate 23,081,011 of NC_135734.1, forward strand.
TATGATCCTCTTTGCATTCCTGGCCCATCACGCAATAACTTGGAAATAAGATGAAAAAGAAGTCTATTAAACAGAGTGACTAATCAGAGAATATGAGTGGCAGTGGCAAAGGAGAAAAAGGACTCAGTAAAGGAGACACCAAGCGTCACTGTAAAGTCCTACATGACAACATCCAGGGAATCACTAAGCCCACCATCCGCCCTGTCACTCGCTGTGGTGGCGCGAAGTGTATCTTTGGTCTGATCTATGAGGAGACCACTGTGTTGAAGATCTTCCTGGAGAGCGTGATCTGTGATCTACAGCAGGCATGCTAAGAGGAGGACCGTGACTGCCACGGATGTGATGTACACTCTTTTTTTTTTTTTTTTTTAAGATATTTTTTGGGCATTTTTAGCCTTTAATGGACAGGACAGTCAAGCGTGAAGGGGGAGAGAGAGAGAGAGGGAGTGACATGCAGCAAAGGGCCACAGGCTGGAGTCGAACCCGGGCCGCTGCGGCAACAGCCTTGTACATGGGGCGCCTGCTCTACCACTAAGCCACCAGCGCCCTGGTGTACACTCTTTACACGGCTTTAGGGGATAAATAAATCTGTCCGTTGTTTAAATCTTAAAGTCTGGTCTGCATAATGTAAGTATTGAGCATGGCGTCAGTTCAGGCAGGCCACAGTGTCAAGCTCAGCTCACATCTCAGCTACATCAGCTGATCTCAAGTCAGCTGATAGATCACATGGTTCCTTTCTGTGCAACCAATTGGCAAATCTCAGCGCCCTATTTAAATTGCTTCAGCCTGCCTTCTGTTGCTGCTTCCTTTCCAAGCCTCTTTGCAACCTGCCTCCACCCCAGCTCCTCCTTTGCATGCTTATTAATGTAATTTCTGTTTGTCATTGATGCTGGCTCTGTTCTGTACTTGGGGGGGTCTGTGCTGCTGCTGTCCCTGCCTTAGGCTTCCATGTAGGCACATGGAAGGGCAGAGAGGTGTGCTCTCTCTGCCTTCGGACTTCTGTGTAGACTCGTGGAAGGGCAGAGAGAACAAACAAAGTCATACCACCAAATATTAAATTGCAAATGGAAATAAAGTTCCCTTTGAACCGGCCCTGAATTATATTGTCGTTGTCTTGTCAGCATATCTTATACATCATATAATATTAGGGTGTTTAATATGCAATTAATACATTTATTTATTTATGTGGCATATTTCCCACCTGACATTTTGGTCATTTATATCTGCCGTACAACTACACAGGATGCTGGTAAAAATGACCTGACATACTGAGAGAATCAGGAAAAATGTTAAAATGTGTAATTAAACTCTGTCATTTAAATGTTGCCATGTCTGAAACTGCACATAAGATATGTGAATATTTATTGTCAGTGTGGTAAATCGCTAAATGCTGCTGGTGACAGTTACTACTGATGGATAGCTAATGTTAGCTTGCGTGGGAGGCTGCTGCAGTAGGTACAGTCATACAGTATAGCAGCATCACACTTTCATCACACTAAATCTCAGCCTAGATCAAACATCTGGCTATAAACAGGTTAGGCAGTTACAGACAACACTTCAGTCAAGAAGTGGGCACGGATCCACTTGCATACCTTAATTTATTAGGTATTGTCAGTGCTCAGGTTCCGGTAGGGTCGCTGAAGAATTATAAGATGTGTCTCTAAAACAAACATTTTTTAACAAGAGATAAATACATAAGAAGTTGTAACTTAAAAAATGCAAACACACACATCAAAATGCACTGACTTAATAATGATAATTATAGTGTGTTTTATTATGTCTTTCCTCTCAGCTTGATATTCTCTGTTAACAATATCAACGATAACACCCAAGAGCATTTTCCGAAGTTGTCAGTCACAGAAGTCTTTCAGAAATATGGCAATAATCAAATCAGTTCCCCTCTGCTTCCTGTGTCATGGCCAAACATAAGAGCTGGTGATTGATGAAAGGCGAGTCCCAACATACCCGGCAGCACCGGGCCATACATTCATCCTGAGGCATTCTTAATGGAATTGACCTTGTAATAACCCCACCCCCTCTCTCCTATTTTTTTCTTTTATTACTTCTGCCCCCACCTCTTTTAATCCCACAGAAAAACTGTCTTTTCAGAATAGGAAAAAAACAACAACAAATTACTGAAACTACAGATGTTGCCCCCTGCTGCAGCCGTACTATGTTTCAATGAGTCAGCAGAATTATAAATGCACTGTTCATTATTAATCTATCCAGAGTCCCAGGCGCTGTTCCAGCTGGAAGAAATGTTTTTTTTCTCGATGCGTAGTGGAGCCATCAGGTTCTCACACACTCCTTTTTTTCTCTCTCAGTGTAATTAGGTGCTCGGTGTCCTCATCAAATATCTTACACACACAAACGTGGACAGGTATGCTCACATTGGGTGCGTTGGTAAATAGTCACTCCGAGTGCCAGAGTGCACGATGGCACAAACTGAGCTGTCTGTAAGTTCGGCATGCTGTTGCAATACATATACTGTGCGGGTATTTAGAGAAACACACTAAGCAGCAAAGCATACACTGGGCATTCTGTCTGAGGAGATGGAGCAGCAGAATGCCAAGAACAGTGAATCTGTGATGAACTAACTCTAATCTCAGCTGGAAGTCTACGTTTATAATTTTCAGAGGCATATTGTGACAATCTCATGTCTCATCATTATCATCTCTTAGGCTATAATCAGACAGAGGGCATTTTGTATGTTGCATGTAGCTTAACCACTCCTTTGCTGTGAGGTAAACTTAAAGATCTGTCCCTTAAAATCAGCACAGGCATGCAGAGGGCACCGGAGGACTGGACACAGTAACACGAATAACTGTGTGGGTATATGAGACCCTCAGAAAGGGGAGATATCACAGGAAGCACCACCGGCTGATCCAGGAGCTTTGCCTGGATGATGGTAAGTTTCACAACCTGCTGTGAATCATCAGGCCTAATTACAGGTGGTAAAACGTTACAAAGTAGTTTAAGCCACAATTTGTTTAGATAGGTCTTGAAAATGAGCTAACATTAGCTTAGCACTGTACACTGTAGCCTGACACTTACCACTTGTTGTCAATGCCACAGAGAGCCACCTCTAAATTCATCTGAGTGTACAATGGGAAAAAATCACAGTGACGCTGGCCGCTTTTTCCGCTTTCAACTTTCAACTGTTTTTTTAACTTGAGGTGTTCAGGGCACTCCCACAAAAATGTGAGGCACTCAGCAGTGCAAAAGTAGTGAACCAAATGCTTCACTCTCATTGATAACTTATAGAAAAAGCCGGCCCAGGCTGCTAAAACATGCTCTGTCTGATCGGTGCCTGATATTTTCATCAGCTCTTGCATAAGAGGCGCTACATTTTGTGTTATATATAAGCAATGGGGATTTTTTTCTTCCATCCATTTTAACTTAAGCATGTGTTCATTCATACAGAAACAGAACAATCTATTTCTTCAAACAACAGTGCTTTCATTTCAGTGTAGTGCATCAAATTGGATTCACAAATGCACCTTTAATATCATACATGGAACCATGTGGAGATGCACATGTAGTGTGACGTGTCAGACTCAACGTCTGGTAAGTAAATAGTACATAGATGGTAAATAGGTTGCTATTGGTTGTGCTTTGGTCTATGTAGGTGATATTTCAGATGATGAGTGTGTCTTATTGCTCTGTAGGTGTCGTCATTGGACATTTATTTGTCCAACAAAACCAGCGGCACAACAAATTGATCAAAGAGCTACTCATCTTGCTCAATCCAAAAACCAGATATGTGAAATGCTCTCCCTTCTAAACTGGATCCCAGTGGTGTTTCTTGACTTCCTGTTGCTGTAACAGGAAAAATGGCACACACTGCAAAACTGTAAGTCTATGCTTTTCCGTGTGTTTCACATTTTCTGGGGGTGCTGTCCACAGAAACAGCAACATGATGCATACTTGATGTGCAGAACAAATTCCCTTTAGCCCGCAGCATGTCAACCGTATCTCCCTGGAGAAAAGAGGAGAGGGAACGCCACTGTCTGGACTGGCAAACAGAGAGAAGAAACAACGGAGCAAGAAAAAAAACTGAGATGGAGAGAGGGTGTTGCAGGTAGCGCTCTGCTTTCCAGTAGAGACATTTGACCACGTAGCTTTGATGTCCTTTATACAGGTCTTTTCTCTCTATAGAATTCCCTGCTGCATGTTTTCTGTAAGCTGAAACACCCACAGGTCCGCTGCCTGCATGTAAACCATACACAATAGGACATCTTCAAAGCTCAGCTGAATTTGCCTTTCACATTTACAAAAATGTAACAGAATATGTCTCCCCGGGAGAGCGTCTGTGAGCTTATATTACACTATGAGCAGCAGCAGAGAGGATGCTGAGCTAAGGAGCGGTTGAATACATTTCGAAATGTGATTTTTAATGCATGAATATTTGGCTGTTTTGTGTTGTTAAAAAACCTTCATATCCACGGCTGGGGAGTGATCAGAGCTGGAAATGTGCTGAAACGCACCCCGACAGCATTCCAGGAGTAAAATCTGAGAAGCAACACAATTTTGTTTGGGGATATTCCTGGCCTGAATATGACCTGTTAGGTGGCCCTCAGCTCTACCAATCTAACTTTTAGGTTCTGATGTCTCAGTGGTTAAGTTTAGCTACCTGAGAGGCTTAACCCAGGGCAACAAGTACACTTTTAAGAGTTCTGCCTACCTTTAACACTGTTAGCAGAAAACTTAAGTGACTTCAGGTCTTACCAGTTTTCTCCTGGTTCCCTTTTCCTCTTCACAGCTTCAGCAGTCTAACACAGAGCTAAAACTCTATAACCTGAGTACATCAGCTTGTCTCCTCCGATATTCTCTGTGCTCTCAACATTTTACTCTAAATAATGCTTCACTTATACTCAATTTACACTGACTAACAATATGAGATTTAGGGCTTTAACTGACTCCTGAATTATGTCAGCGTTCAGCTGTTCAGTACAAATATTCAACTCCAGCTTTTACTTCCATTTAGAGTTTGAGAGTTTGTACAGGGTTCGGCGGGACGTTCATGTAATTGATCGTTTCATTGCTATTCTGTTGCTAGTGCTACAGTTTGGTCCCTGTTTACTTCCTGTCAGCTACTGCATAAACAAACATTCCAACAGGAAATCCAAAGGGACCCATTGAGAATGTTTATCTTGTCAAGTTTGAAATGTTCTACGGTAAACAAGACAAGTTAGCCCTCCAAGCTAACATTTTTTTTGCTAATACTAGATATTAAACAACAGCCAGAGACTGTATCGTATTAAGTTGCTGTGAGCTGTAGATTCACCACTTCTAAGCAGAAGGCAGAAGATCATGGTATCTCAGAGCCTGACCAGGTAATGCCTCTCTTCTTTCGGGTAGCTTCCTTTGTCTCACTCATACCCAACCAGGGTCTGGGTCTGCAGCTGCCTGTATTGGAGAGCAGACATGAAAGCAAGGAGCGCTCACTCTGCAGCTAAATCTGGGGACCAAAATGTCCCCAGAAGTACATTGACTGACTTGAGTGATGATGGTAGCCCTTATAAGGATACCTGCATGATATTACTTTAAGTATCAATAGAGGACATCATCATTCAATCCGCCATTATTAATACGAGATTGATTCTAAATAGAAATAACTACAACTTTTTTAGATCAACTTTATAGAATAGTGCCGTACACCATTGTCAGTGTGCTCGTCATTATTTTTGATTTTCTAGACAGTATTCAAGGAAAACTGACGTGAAGGATCTGAGGAAGATTCAAAGCTATGATGTCATAAGTACACAGCAAGCACTTAATCCCTGTGAGCAGCCAGGTCCCTCCCGTCCTTCACTCTCTGATAATAGTTAAATTTGAGGTGGGAATGCTGATGAGGTATCCCACTGAGGAGGATCTGAGGATGAGCTTGCCACAGACACCACCTGCTTACATGGCACTGATGCCCAGCTTCCCTTCTTTTATCCTACATGTTCCCTTTTTCTCTCTGTTCTTCTCCCTTTAAAGTCCTATCATAGATTTGCAGAGGCCTCGCACTTTTCCTGCATTCCTCTCTGTTCGCTCTTGCTTATCTTTCTTTTCAACATCCCTGTCTGCCTGTCTCTTTCCCTGTCCATCTGCTTCTTCCTTTATTTCCCTCCCTGCATGCCCTTCTCTCTCTCTCCTCTTTTTCCTTGTTTACCAGCTCCTCCCTCCTACCAGACATCTGAGCCAACAATCAATGCCATTTCATTCCGGTGAGGGAACAAATGGAATTCCAGCTGAGAGTGTGGCAGCAGGCGGCGAACAAAGGCTTTTCTGTGATGCTCTCCCCTCACTCTGCAGCAGAGACCCCAGCCTGCACCAGGTCTCTATCACCTCCTCACACTAGGGCTGCACAAGGTAAAGAAAATATGTGATATGTAATAACGCTGTGGAATATCATGACATTACTCGGAAGAAATAAACGGATATTAAAGCGAACTCAGCTCTGCCTTTGTGCTGCTTTCAGTGTACTGCTAAAATACAACAAATCGCTTGTTATATTAAAAAAGGAAAGGAAATTATTTCCAATGTTCTTTTATTGAATAAATTGAACTGAACACACAAGGCAGCAATAAAAAAAAAAGAATGATAGTTACAGTTTAACACTTTATTGAGTTAGTTAAAAGAGTGGCAATTTGTTTATTGTGTAAGTTGGCATCATGATGACAATTACCATTACTGCCTCATGGTTATGCCTCCATGAACAAGTTAAGTTGCAGTTAAAGTTTACATCCATGTCTGTCCAGAGTCACATATAACCATAACACTTGAAATTCCTTCAAATGTTGCTGCAAAGAAGGTACATGTTCTAAAATGTGGATGCCTCATACACATCTTCAACCCGGCTGCATAAAAAATCAATACAATCAGCACAGTTTCAAGGCGGACACCCAAGATTAGTGTCCCCAGTTTAGTGTCTGACCAAATGTCTCCCCTTCTGTTTCTGACTAATTGTGTTAAGTAACGGCCAATAAAGTGTTTCTGCAGGACATTACAATGTCATACTAAGGGTGACCTTTGACTTGTTGGATATAAAAAATTATCTTATTCTATCAGATTTTGTGTGAAATTTTGTCATAGTGAACATATGAATTCTTGAGTCATGGCCAAAAAGTGGTTTTGTGAAGTCATAGTGACCTTGACCTCTGACTACCCAATTCTAATCATCTTTACGTCCAAGTAGATATTTGTACCAAATCTGAGGAAGTTCCCTTAAGGCCTTCTCAAGATGTTTTGCTGATGAGGATGAGACAAACAGAGGTCATATTGACCTTGACCTTTGAACACCACAATCAAATTAGTTTATCATTGAATCCAAGTGGACGTTTGAGACAACGTTGAAGAAATTCCCTCAAGGCCTTCTTGAGCAAATGCATTCTCAAGAATGAGACAGACGCAAGGTCAATGTGACCTTGCCCTTTGACCACCAGACTTTAATCAGTTCATCCTTGCATCCAAGTGGACGTTTGTGCCAAATGCAATTCCCTCAAAGCATCCTTAAGATACCGTGTTCACAAGAATGAGGCAGATGCAAGGTCACAATTAACCTTGCCATTGGACTTTTGATCAGTACAACCTAATCAGTCCATCGTTGACTCCAAGTGGACATTTGTGCCAAATAAATTCCCTCAAGACATTCTTGAGATATTGCATTCACAAGCATGGGACGGAAGTACAGATGGACGGATGGACCGAAAACTCAAAACATAATGCTCACAGACATGGCTATCGCTGGTGCAAAATCATTTATATATACACAAAGGCCTGTTGTACTTGGAGGCAGATGACTCTTTTGCCATTTACAGAGGTTGGAGCTGTACACGCTCAGTAAGTGGAGGTGGTATTGTCTTGCCCATACTTCTCTGCAGTTGGTTATATATTTTTATCACTATTAGCCTCAGCTGCTACTTTGTCAAAACTGTTGATGGTAAACAAAAGGTAAACATATATCCTTGACCCTGCTGCTACCAATAAAACCTACTATATAGAGATAAATGGGGGGAAAAAAATTAAAGTTAAACTGAACTTTAAACCTTGACTTTACAGCTGTTGTTTAAAAGTATAGAAACTTAAACTTCAGCAACATAAAATCAAAGCACATAAATGTGATGCTGCTGGCATTGTTGCATGGCCATATGGTCTCGTCAAGCCTTTAGAGGTCTTGGGGAAATAAAAATAGGAATGATGAGACCATTGAAGTCCTGTAGCAATCGATTGGCTGTTAGCTTTAACAGCCCTCCTTAAGCGGTTGCAACAGCACCAAATCTTGCCCTTTTTATTATCTCTGTGACGTTAATGTTCTGTGCATATGTAGAGTAACATCAATTGCCTTGTGCATGAACTGTTCACTGTGACTTAACCTGCCTCACCTCGTCTTGGTTATCTGAAATCTAACTTTATTGGTTTGAAGAAGAAATCACTGGATTTCTTGAATTTCTGCATTCTTGAAAACTGAGAAGAAATCACACCAGTGGACACGATGATCATCTGTGAGAAGAGCCATGAGGAAACCCGACAGCAATAAGCACTTACCTGTAAATATCAAATAATGCTGGGAAAATGTAAGCAGGGAGTTGAAAATGACAACTTTCACTGACATACTGGTATAATGTAGCTTTTTGTGAAGACGATTCACCAGAATTATAACTAACAATGCTTTCCACTAAAGCTGTAACTACTGTAATCCGCAGGAGAAAATGTACGGTCACTTAAACTATATTTACAGACACACATTTTAACATTGCAAAAATCATATTTCTTCAGTGCAGGGATTTAGTATCTATTTTTTATTTTATTTTATTTTTTTATTTGATTAGGACAATGCACATTAATCAACATATCAGCAAGAAGCATCAAGGAATGATGAGACCATCATTCGACTGCTCCTTGCTGCTTATGTCCACCTCTCGCTGCTGCTGTCAGTGTCAGTTCTGCCAGTCGGTGTGATTGACTGGCCTGTTTCTCTGCCTGACAATGGAGGATCATAATGGATAAAATAACATATTAATAGCTGCCTCCCTGACTCACAGCTCAGAGATGTGTTTCATTAAAACCAAACCGAGATGCGCCTACCAGAAATAGCACTTAATCGAAGCAGGAGAGGAAAGAACATGCCTGACAGAAATGGCATTGTTACAGCTTTCAGTGTGCTCACAGGAAATTATTTGTGAAAATAGAGTCAATCTCGTGCAACAGGCTTGGATTCACTGTCAAATCATATCTTCTTTCAAACTTCCACAGTGAGTTAATTATTCCATTCATACTGAACATACAACATTACAACAAGACTTCATACCTAAAATGCATAAATATAAATCTAAATATAAATCCTTTGAAAACAACGCATGTAAGTGTTTACCCTACAGGCATCTTTGATGACACTTTATAAAAATTATCCTTTGAATAAGCTGTGAGCAACTAAGCAAAGAACCTGCTAACTAACAGCTAACTAGAGCTTTTTCTTTCTCTTTAATAACTTTTTATTGAATGGACTGAGGCCAAGTACTAGATGCCAGGGGGGAGTAAACAGCACACTGCTGAGAAAATAGAAACACATTAGACAGGAAGCTAGATTCGACTCCTCAGTCAGTGAACACAACAAGTAGTCGCTACCTTACCGAGCTTCCTGCACCACATTTCATGAAGAAACAGGTGAATTTTCTCTCTACCAATCTCTGGTGTGACCAGGTCAGATTGTAAAAGCATCAAAAACAGGAAATGTATTCACATGCTAGAAAAATCATCATGTTGTTTTTCAAATCCACAGCACTCCATGATTACCACGCACAGTCCACACCCCCTCGCCTCACCCCGGCTTCCACTACTGCACCTCACTATCTGCCAGCTGCATGGGGCTCCCTCAGGCATAGCCCTGCCTGGATGTCTGGCCAGCTGTGGCCATCCCCTTCAGCAAAAAAAGAAAAAGTGGTGGAGAGATGGGGGGAATGAGAGGCCGCGGGAGAAAGGGAGTGTAAGATAGAGAGGGAGAGGGTGACTGACCAGCTGTGAGAAGCTATTTCCCTCTCTTGTAACACTGTACAATCTATCAAGAGCAAACCCATAAAATAAGAGGAAAGCAGTGAGAGGCTGGACACACATGAACACACACTATGTACACACACACACACACACACACACACACACACTCATATAAAGCATACACAACACGGGAGAGTGCCATGTGATACAACAATTGAACAATTCCAAGAAGCCCGATATGACTGAATAAGCACAGTGAGTGTGGCGGTACTCGGTGGAATTATTAATGAATGCACTGACATTTGCTTTAATCGCAATGCCCTGTTAGATGCTGTCCAGCACCGTGGGAGGTGTGAGTGAGTGAGAGAGAGGGGGGGGGGGGGGGGGGAAAGTGGTAACAGACAATGAAAAACATAATGCATCAGCATACGGTGGATTGTGCAAAGGATGGCAGAAATAAGGCAGTGATCCCCGGGGGGAAATTCAGCCCCATGCTAGAGCAGCCCAGGAGGTCCAGCTAACATTAACACACATTATACGCTAGGCCAGACTTACAGCAGGACACCCATCACATGCTGTTAGCATCTCTGCTCCTTTTACTCTGTTAATTTGAATTTATAATCAGCAGGACTGCAAGGTTTAGGACTTGCTCTGTGTCAACAAAAAGCTGGTTACTTCCTTTATGAATGCTCATCCATATGTAGAGAAAAAGAACATTTATCCACACAACTTTTTAATGAAGCGTAATTTATGCAGCTGCAGTACGCATGTCCGACTGATGCACATTGAAGCTCACATAAAAGACATGAATCACCACAGGCAGTGTTTCTGCAGGTTAGGCACATTTTCATTTCCTCACTGGTTTCTTCTTCATGTGACAGTGGCTTCCTGGAGATATCATTAATAAAAGCTTTTAATGGCATATGCTTCAAATATTTGCATAACGTATTACAATGGTAGTGGATTAATATGCTCCTTGATTTAAATTAGTCACATTCAGAGATTCAATTAAATCACCATCACTTTGCAAGTAGCATTAAATGCAATCAACAAGGGGGATGGAAAATTACATTTCCTTTAACAAAATTTGCATATTACATTGGCACTGGTAATGTATTCAGCTCCTTGGCAAAGAATGTGCTTCCTTGCTTCCAACTGCTCGAGACAGCTGAGAAAACTGTTCCTCACTCCTTTGTGCTCCTAGTTGTGTTTTTCTTGAGTATACATGATCCAAACACATACATCTTGCATTCGTTTCTTGGAAGGTAGAATTAACACAGAGCGACTCTGTTTGTAAATTGTACCATGTCCCACAATTTTGACATATATTAGCAAACGCTGCCAAGTCATTACTGACGCATTTATGGTGCGATTGTGAGATTAACTTGAGCCCTTTAACACATCCACATGCATTTGTGCAAGGCGGGCACACAAATACACAAGTGTGCACTAAAAAACACATCTGTGACTCACATGTAAATGATAGGGCAATGTGTCACGCCTTCAAAAAAAAAAAAACCTCTGGCACGTGCTCCATAAGCTTTTTAATACGCAGTAATGGTGACAGGCAAGCAAAAAGGTTGTCATGTCTCTCTGTCACAACCAATTAAATTCCTCATTCCTTGAGAGCGCAGAATTTGGGCCATGCATCCCCAATCACCAGCGCCACACCTGTGCTTCTCGTTTGCCTTTAAGCCACACAGTCAGCTACACTGCACCCATCAACATACAAAAACTTCCTTCCCCCCTCCTCTCCTCTCCTCTCCTCTCCTCTCCTCTCACCTCTCCCTGTCAGCTGGAGTCCACTCTTCACTAACATCACCATCCAAAAAGCCTGCTACTCACTATACTCCATAGACAGCCCAGCTGACATTAAGGCAGATGGATTTTCCCTCAATCCGCTTAAGACATCAGACGCTGAGTGACTTTGTTCCATTTTTTAAAGACGCATTTTAATACTGCCGCTTTCATGTCTGAGTGCCTCCCCACTGTTACAGATATTGAGTCAGTAGACTGCTGCTTGACAGGCAGTCCGACATTGTCGAATGAGAGCAATGAAGTGCTTCTAAACTCCGCCTACCTACTTTAGCTTGATAGCCCTCGTGTTAAAATGATATCTGGTGATGGGTTTCTGTATGGGTGGGAGGTATAAAGAAAATGTGAAGAGAAAGGATCAATCCAATGAGGTCTACAGTCTAATTTAGGGATGGGTCCAATCATATCACAGATCCCAAACTTTGTTGCCACAAAAGCAGCATCTAGCTGAGTGATGTTTTTTTACATCTCAGATGGCTTAAAAAAATGTTCAAGGCACAACCCCCCAGCTGGCCTGTAAAGTACACCTCCACAGCCCCCACAAGGCGAGGTAGCCCTGCGGTCCAAACAGGCCCCACTCCCATCTGTCAACAACTATTACGATAAGAATAAAACAAGTTTTTGCTATTTTTAGACATTACAATAACGTAGGATTCACATCATGGTATTTTCTGCATTAGAGCAAATATCGGCATGAAATAAAACAAACAAAAAAAATCTTTTCTGACCATAGTTTCCTTTGTCATTGACGTCGAAGCAAGTCAGGAAGGCAACAGCGAGGTCCACAACACAGTGATTGACAGGAGGAATATATTACAGATGAGGAAGACATCCAAGTAGTGTTGGCAGCAGACGAGAGAGAGACAGACCACCGCATGCCCCCTGCAGCTTCAGCATCAGGTAAGGGAGAGCCTGGTGTGTCCTGACTGCTTGACAGTGGCTGTGAAACGATATCGGATGCCTGGACCCCTAGTTCAGAAACACTGTGTTACAGTGCTGCGACCCTCTAACCACACCCAGATACAGTAACCTGTACACTTGCAGATGCTTCCTCAAAATTCTATATTTAAATGGGGTTTGTTTCCACCCGAGGGAACCACTCTGTTTGTTAACTATGCAAGAAAGTTAATGGGAAAAAAAATCCTCCTCAAGCAGTTTGTGGTGTTGCTCCTCTTCACCCCTCAAACCTTATCTGTCCAGACAAAGGGACTTTCTCTTCTCTTCCAGAACTTGAATTTCTTCCAACCTCATTCCAACACAGAGGCTAGCAAATCCAAACTTGTCACTTTTCTTTCTGAAAGTAGGGGTGAGGAGGAGGAGAGGAGATATGGAGGGCCAGGGACGAGGCAGTTTGTCTGATCTGAATGTATTTCTCTGTGTTATCACTCTGAGTGGCTGAGTTCCTATGTTGGCCTGATAACACACTGCCTCGCTCCTGCTTTTCTCACTGTCTGCCAAAATGGCTAAGTCATTTTGTGTCAACACAGCTCAGCTCCGGAGTGAACAGAAGTCAGACACAGTCCATGCTGCATGGTCAGAGGTCATGACTCCTCCTCTTTACTGTGCCATCTTCTCAGTGGTGCAGACTTGTGCTGGCAACACCACAAGGTCATGACCACTGTGGAAAGCTGATGTGACACCAGCATACTGTTTCCATTTGAAAACTCAGCAACGTTTGCAAAGGGAAGGCACTTTTTTGAGTTTTGCTGGTGTAGCTGCTAGCTCCGTTGATAGAAATGAAAACCCCACTGAGGGAGGGAGCAAAGCATGTTTCATACGAGGACAGCTCCATTACTACAATACATGCAACATGGGCTTGAATTGCATAGAGAGTGATGTATAACCCTGGCCTGCAGCATTCATCACTCTGCATGACAGCTGCAAATCACATGCATGGCTTAACCAGCTGAACTTTTCAGGTAATCATAATTTCTGAAAATGTAATAAAATATAACGTGGAAAAAAAAGGAAATAAAACATGAAAGATACAGGAAATGGTTAACTGTGTCTTTAGCCTTGTAGCTCCTCCTCGTAGTGAAAGTGCTGGACAAAATGCAGGGAATAATGCAGGGATTAGGCTCATAATCAATCAAATAGATTAGAACCAGTGACAACAGTGCAGGCAGCCGTACCACATAGGGTCCACAGTCAGTCGGCAGGAAGTGTTGAGTGTTTTGGCTGTGATTGGCTACAGAAGGGGGTCTACAGGAGAGCAGCACCACTGCAGTCAGTCCTACATCGTAAATCATGCTCCCTGCTCTTTTAGATTGGTTTAAATCGAGCTTCTCTTTTGGGCCTTGACTGGGTCCCTGGGCTTATTAGAGCCTCACGCTGCAAGAATAACCAAGCTTGCTATTCATCAGAAAGGCCTTAAAAAAGAAAGCCGGGCCAGACCCATTCATTTGGATCATCCATTTAGGTGTATCTACTTACACAACACACAGGCATCTTTACAAAAAGCACAGCACACTGGCTTGATACTGCAAAATCACATTTTCATTTTGAGGAAGGAACTTGTTGGATTTGCTTTAGATTTGCTGGTAAACATCATCCAAACTCTCACAGGCTGCAAATCAGATTTGTTTCTCAAATCAGATCTAGAAGACAAACTGTCCACACTGTTATTTGCAAGTAATCAGATCGAATTTGTGTGTCTAGACATCTGCATTGGTTGCTGTGGTAACAACGTAGGCATCAGTAACTACGTGGCAACGCTGTTGACACAGCTTTCCAACGCAGAAGCACCCTCCAAACAATTAATTCTGGCATCTGTCCATTGACTGTTGTTCCCCATGTTGTGTCCTGTACCGCTCTGCTAGTAGCAGCATGGATCTGTTCAGCAACGAAGTAACTCTGGATTTGGCATCGTTGTGTGTTGTGTTCAAAGACACTTTGAAATCCGATTTGAGTGAGACGCATCTGAGGCTCATCTTTGTGCTGTGTAGACCTCCTAAAATAAATCTAGATACAATCTGTATATACCACAACACTGATTTGGATTGGCAGTCTGAACAAGACCACAATGCCACATGAGAAGCCATTGTGGTTACACATTCAGGTCTGTATTTCAGACACAGTAAAGCCGAAGTAGCTTCACACAACGTCAGCACAAAACACTACAGCTTTATTTCAGCTTCATATGTCAGGACTTGGTTGAGTATTTTTGCTCTACAAAAGAAAGAAAAGTGTAATCAATTAAGACAAACATAAACTGAAATTTGTGGCAAACAATTACCAAACTAATAACAGTAGACAGACACCGGCAAGAAAATGGTAGCGAGCAATTACTGCTCACACTACACCTACACACATTTGCTGTCAAGAGCGAGTAACAACAAAAGATTGAGGCAGAGCACAGAAGCTTAGAGGAAAATAACTGCAACTATCTGTACTGTGAATAGCACGGACATTAAACCTCCACATGCCCCATTTTAAAAGAAAGATAGTATTCAAACCCAGTCCTATTTGAATAGCTGCTCTTCTTTTTTCTGATCAATACAGATGGTGCTCTCAACAAATCCAATGGCCACAGAAAGACACAGCGGGGGGCTCTTCAACTCTGGGCATTTCTTGAAAATGTTATTGGAGAGGCACATTACCCTGTCCTGGCTGTTTATGATACTGTAGCTCCACTCTTCTCAATGTGTCACTAACAGCTCACAGATTACTCTCTCAAACCACTGGGAGCACATCTATCATGTCACACAGCTATTTTACATCTGATTACCTTACCACTCTGCTGCTGCTCTGTAATTCATTATAATTCCAGGCGGCGTGGTGTTGGGATATTGGCCGTTAAGTTCTACCATAAAGCTTGACAGGGTTTGACGCTAATGTGGAAAATTGCAGGCTTTTTTTTTTAACAAGAGTGAAATCCAATAGTCTTGGATATCTGATGGCTTCTCATGTAGATGCAGCAACTTGGCTTATCTCGGTGTGGAGGCCTTGTGGGCCGTATATAAACACTGGCAGCTTTACATCACTGATGGCAGCCTGATTCTGCCCAGTCAGCAAAACCCAGAGGACTACACCATGGTGCTCTGCAGACAGCCTCAGCAACACTCAGGGAGGAAGACAGAGAGAAAGACTCAGGGAACAAAAGAGATGGTTAGAAGTTTCCTTATGCATATTTGAATTTGCTGACTCAATTATAATTATTATTGAGGCTCATTCCAACCATGCATTGAAAAGGTGGAAATGACACATCTGTCATCTTTCCTACATCAGTCAGCAGTGGAACTATGGGTGCTTTCACATCTAACTCAGGTCAGTTTGCCCAGTTAGTGCAGTTCATTTAGGCCGGTGTGAAAGCTGTCAATCAAACTATGATGCAGACCAAACAACCAAACCGAGACCATCTGAATGGATGTGTCTCAGTCTGCTTCCAAGCAGATTCTGGTTCAGTTTGTTTGTGCTGTGAAAGCAAACAAACTCACAACAGAACTTTATTATAGCAGATGTGTGATTTCAACGTGATTCCAAAAGCTAAACTACTAATTTATACATCTGCGTCGAACTGACACCGTACCTTCGACATAGGCTCTGTGTCGACATAGAGCTGACACCATACCCTACGCTGTAGCCTGAGCAATGCGGACTTCCTGTCTGTTTTTGTAAGCTGAAACCATTTCCCTCAGTGGAGACAAAGCTTTTATTTACTTTAATTACACAGATAAGAAAGCCTCCATAAAATAGCATCTTAATACTTGTGTGTGTGATTTATGCTCGCTTCATGTGAGTAGAGGAAATCTCTGCTCGTCGTTAGGCTAATTAATACAATGTAAAATGCCATAGGCTTGTGCTAAAAACATTAGCAACATTATGTTTTGTCTGTGACTGCTGCGACTTACAGTGAGGCCAATTTGTGTACTTAAGCCATGTTTAATGTTTTTTGGGTGTTTTGAATCAACTAAACTTTACAGCACTTCACAGAAACCTCCGTCGCCAACTAGTGGTTTGGAGGTGTAACTGCAGAGTGACACAGACACACAACCACACAAGTACAAATGGCGACAGTGTAGGCTTTGTATAGAGCTAATGCACAAATATGAATCCCGCTTACTTAACCTATCTGCAGATTGTGAAAACTGTTCTTGATCTCATCATAGCTCTTTATAAAGCCCAATTGAGACCAGATATTCACAATGAGACAAGGCCATTTTAAAACATTGCTACAAAAATTTGCAGTGTTATGAACTGGCCCATCTCAGCTGGACTCAAGCTGACTTACGGTATCACCTACGACTCAGCTTGCCAAGTCACCCGGGCTGGTTTTAGAATGTAAGGCATGTCCCCTGTCTCACCAGCCAATCAGCTTGTAGCAAAATTAGCTGGTCTAATCAGTTACAAACTGTAAGCACACAGGGGGTTCGCTTGCTGTCGGACAGTGGGTTGCTGCTGCTGCTGCTCGCTGTATGTGTTTACATCAAACATACATACTCATTGACTGATTGATCAGCGCTGATTATTTAAATTTCTGTGGCCTATTTATTATAAATATGGTCCATCTGAAGCTCACTCATTATGTTTATGTTTTCACCCTTTCATCACTGTGAAAAATGCAACTGTAGCAAGTATCTCACTATCACTATCCTCATTCATATTTTAAGAAGCTGCAAATTATATCCAGCTTCAAAATAAGACTGAAAAGATGGAAGTTAGAAGCAATGTATGTAGAGTGGTTGCTACGGAGACGATACACTGTCTCGTCTAATCTCATTGGTGTTAACTGGCAGGTTCTTAGAACGCTGCAGACCGGGCATTGCAAGAAGTTGCAAGTTTCAACTCATCTGATCACGAATCTTTGGTCTGAACTGGGCTCAAAGCTGTATATATAACCTATTTATGCAGATCATTCTGTAACCATGGTAACACATGTGCACCTCAGTGTGAATATTTTCCATGATTAAAAAGCTGTTAAAACTGCTGCACTTGTATCCAACTTTGTGTATTTTGTCAGTTCATTAAGGGCATTAAAACGTGTATAACAGCAGTCTCACAGAAAAAAGCCCATGATCATTACTGTACAAGACCTCTCCTTTTCGTCCTGTCTCTTCCCGTTACTCATTATTCACAATGCACAGTCGATTTGCAGTCTAATAATACTGCCTATAATCACTTATTTCTTTGTGAGCTCTTTGTGACACCAAAGAACATAAATATACACATCAGAAGCATCAACGTGGGTTTGATTTCCCCACGTGAGTCCTGATGATGCAGGATGGCGATGGCTGAAACTGTTAACTGTCAGTCTTTCACTTCATGTTCACTCCTCTTGGTTTTTTTGTAAAAAGTCAGTGTGAAAAGGAAGTGAATCAGAAATAAAATGCAAGAATGGGTCATTTTTTTTATCTTGGTGCGGACTAAATGAGCCGATCTACTGGTGTGAAAGCAGCATACATCAGTCAGCAGTGTAACTACTGTTTGTCTGTCTATCTGTCTGTAATAATAAAATCAGTTATATCAACCTACTTGAATAACTCTACTGTATACTGTATTGTATTTATTGTCCAATTAAGATTAGAAATACCCAGGAGTGATAGTCACCACACCACACATCATACAGAATTGCCCACATTAAACCCTCCTGATCAAATACACAGATGACTCTTGACGTGATTTTAACACCTATACACAATCTGTTGAGATATTGTGCTGAATAGACCTGTTTCTTAAAGCGTGAGGGCCTATTGATGTAGCTCACATTGATTTTTCCTGTCTATTTATTTCTCCCTCATGCAGTCTCCTCCAGCCTAACCTGTGCTGGCTGATAAACACAGGGCGTCGATGCAGAGTGAGGTGGTGGAATTAGGCAGGGACATCCTTCAAAAAGGTCTCTATCTCGTTCACAGGAGAAGGGGTCAACAGGAGCACCGGGGGGGACAGCCGAGCTCGTCCTGAATGTGAGCCAAGGTGACAGGTGAGGAATGGCAGGCGATAAGCCCACCCGAGGAAGGGCGCCCATGCCGCTGCATTGTCACAGATAATGAGTTCAAAGGTAGGCCAAAGGTCAAACAAGAGACATGCATGTGCGTGGACGCAGTGCTAATCACAGTCACACACACAAACGTCTCAGCACAAGGACTGGAAGCAGTGCAGCAAGATATGCACAACTGGACACGAGCAACAGAAAAAAAAGCAT
This sequence comes from Epinephelus lanceolatus, assembly GCF_041903045.1. NCBI lineage: Eukaryota > Metazoa > Chordata > Actinopteri > Perciformes > Serranidae > Epinephelus > Epinephelus lanceolatus. Next base: position 23,099,948 of record NC_135734.1, read on the forward strand.
ATAGGGGTGCTGGTGGCTTAGTGGTAGAGCAGGCGCCCCATGTACAAGGCTGTTGCCACAGCGGCCTGGGTTCGACTCCAGTCTGTGGCCCTTTGCTGCATGTCACTCCCTCTCTCTCTCCCCCCCTTCACACTTGTTTGTCCTATACATTAAAGGCTAAAAAACCCCAAAAATATCTTTAGAAAAAAAGCACATAAAAACACAGTGCATGTAATCATCGAGAGCATTACCATGAGGACCTAACCCAATAACACTTTACAGCAGCTACAATGCTGCTTACAGTACGTAAGCAACTTGGAATGTATTTTGCCAATCAACGAGTCAACTTTCAGCACTAAGTGGATAACTTCATTACGCCAGGGTGTGGGAACAAAACGTGTGATGGAGATGTGTAGCAACAAAATTATCTCTAACTGGCAAATAAACACTTTGAGGATTTGTTTTCTAATGAGTATCTTTAGAGCACAATGTGTTTATGCAGCAAATAAACAGCTTTACACAGATAGCAACATTGTTATGTGTATGTAAACATACCCATATGGTTGCTTAACTGATTGCAACCTTTTTAGCCCTGTGATAGCCAGACTATCACAGGGCTGACACGTAGAGACAGACAACCATTCACGTGTTAACCTAACCTACATGTCTTTGGACTGTGGGAGGAAGTCAAACTACCCAGAGAAAACCCGTGGTGACATGGAGAGAACATGCAAACTTCGAACCAGGAACCCTCTTGCTGTGAGGCGACTGAAAAAGGTCAGAGAGCGTGCAGAGAGTAGCAAACTTGCTGGGAATTGGTGGGGTTGGGGGGTGCACTGCACACTAATACCATTATAATACCATTATATACCAAGGTATATGAAGATATGAAAAATAGATACCACCAAAGGCTACTGTCTAATATAAATGTAAAAGTCAATAAAAGCTGTACTATTTTCAGGCCATTCATGTGTGAAGGGAGTCAGCTGGCACAGCTACGCAAATAATATGCACATGCTCTATAGGCCCAAATATGTGGCAGCCCGAAGAACACTTCGAAGCATACAACTGGTGAGCCATATTAACTGAAGTGAATGGCAACACAGTATCTAGTTCTCTCGATACAACCATGGAGAATCCATTATGGTCATCTGTCCCATTAAACTGTCTGCTGCTGAGAGGAGCTGATGTAACTGGCCATCCTTGAAGGCCACTCGACATGGTGGCCTTAAATAACACACCACTGATGCTGTTTTTCTTCTATTCATAATGTATTCATCCTCATCTAGCTTCCTCTCTACATTGTCCCACACAGCTCCCTGGTGGTGTTTATCAAGCTTGTGCATGTGCTCCAGTGACTGTACTCACATCTAGTTTCTAATTCCATTTATCAACCAGCCCTGGTACTGTGGCCTTTTACTAAAAGAGAGGTAAGTAGAGTATGTTGTATTTCAAAAAGAGCTTTACAGGCATCAATGCAGGGGTTTAATGCAGCATGCCAATCTGCTGGTGTTTTTCAATTAAAGTGCATGGACATGGTATAGGCAGTGGGGCTGCCTGGTTGACAGGCCGGTAATTATAGGTGCTCCATTTGAGCTATCACTCTCAGGTAATGGCAGACCTGTCACACTCACAGCACTGATGATACATACATTCATCACCCCAAATGTCTGGATACTCCAACTGCGCAGCATACACACAACTTTGCAACCATCACAACGCAGCTGAACTATAACGTGCTGATGGGAGAAGTCAGTGCAAAAAAAACGCTGTTTGAAGCTGTCTGAGTCTCTGAATTTGACAAATTCATTTGTGTGTGCCAATTATCATCACACATCTGGTTCTCACTTAGTGACAGATGTCGCTTTCTTTGTGATCTTTTCCTCTAAACTTGTTTCAGACAGATGTGTTACACTTAATCTAAAATGTTTAAAGTTAGCCATGAACAGCGTCCACACCCCACACACAAAGTGTCAGAAAAAGATGGAAACCAGATGTTTCTACATCTATCACTGTGTGGTGAAATAAACAGCTTGTATGAGTTGTGATCACCATCTTACTATAGAGTGTGCTGGGTGCTAAGACATTTATTTAAAATCACATCCAGGGTTTCACCTCTACACAGTAGGCCATGGTTTAACAGCACAAATATAATAATGAACAGGTACTTCGATGGTTGAGAGTGAATTTCTGCTGGAGCAAAAAATCATTCAAATGCATATAAAAGCAGTTTCCACTGTGGTCATAGCTTATATGGGACTATTCAGACAATAGTTTACATGTTGGACTGTGTTATTGAGCCTTTGTTGAGCAACTGGAATAGAATGATGCATCCTCTACTACAGTGCAGCAGCTCCAGCTGTGAGATGAGAACAGCAAATATGTTGAACATGTGGTTTGATGGAAAAAGTCTTAACATTATTTTGGAAGGAACGCATCAAGATAGCAAACGATTTTTCTTTCCCTCAGCAAAATGACTTCAGTGGAATGTGATAAATTCAGCCTAAGATGGATGTCGCCTCAGAACGAAGACTCCTCTGCACTGCTCCGCTCCGCTCTGCTTTGTTTTTCTTGAGCTGTACAGCCAATATTCTAGCACCAGACTACTCTCTAACCCTAAAAATCAAAAAGGAGGGGAAAGGCAGGGTGAGATGTGGGGGGAGTTTGAAAAATGAAAAATCTGCGAGAGTCGAAGATGCTTGTCCCAGCGGAATCAGAGGCACTTTAAAGCATCAAACAGAAGAGGTGATTCTCCCAGCCGGGCAATTTGAGAACAATCAGTGCGAATTGTCGAGGTGCTTCTTCTAGCAAGACAGAGGCAATGGTACCATTGTTCATGTCAGCAGCACTAAACATGGTGCTGTTGAGCTCTCCTAGGTGCAAAAAAAGGAGAGTAGGAGGGGAAGTGAATGCATAGAGGCCCAGTATGGATAAAGGCTGATGGAAAACAGGTGGAAACAGTGTTGGGAACAAGGTTGGATAACCCCCCAAAAACCTTTTGTCTCCATATTAAGCTTCTCACATTTAAATTGACCACTGAGCTTTCGATCGATTGCCTCAATGATCTGCTCTGTTGCTCGTGTTTTCAGCTCCTCTCAACACGTCAGTTTCCACAGGCCACCCCTCAAGTAATCCATCACGATCAATCAAGTCACAAATAGCTATCTGACGTCACGAAGCCAATAAACTGTTTGGCGCATTCAGCCACTGTACTGTATGTATAATATCCAGAGGCTCCACATTTAGCAGCACAATTCCTCAGACTGAAAGATTTATACTGTTGTCATCAAACATTCTATAATACCAAATCTACTGTTTTATTACAACCAAAGGGCTCATTTCCCACATCAAGTAGACCCTGAACTTGCCACATATCTGTGGCGAGAGGCCAAGGCAATGGGGAGTAAAAAGAGAGGAAGCTTTCACTATCTCCCAATACCTCATTTAGTACACTGACCATGGCATTAGAACCTGTCAGACTGAGTTTAACTTGGGCAGGTATCCATTCACGCAGCACAGGATACTTCATTTCATCCATGAGTGAATGAGCACCAGGAGGAAAAAACCCCACTGGCAGAGAGGGGAAAGAGGTCCTGAGCTGGAGGGATGGAGCTCTGTGTGAGTGTGTGTGTCTGCATATGAATGTGTAGGTGTGCAAAGACAGTTTCTTCAGTCAAAAGAGAGCCTTTGGGTTAGGGTTAGAGGTTTGCATCTGGCCTCTGACTTTGATTCAGCTGTGGACCGGGAAGCTTAATGACCATGTAAAGCCTCAGGCAGGCCTGCAGACATGATTGCATGTATGCAAACTGTATGTATAAAATAAAACTCCTCTTGTCTCTGATCCCTGATTATGGCTCCGAATCCCTCTCCCTCTGAACACTCTTAAGGGTGTAAACGCTTCAGTAAGTAGGATTATATAGGAAGCAACCACTTGAAGGAAAACAACTCCTTTCACTACATTTAAAACCTGCCTCATGTAAGGGCTTCAGTTATAAATGTTATGTGACTACTTGGGTAATCAAGGTGGAAAAACGGTATAAAATAGACACTACTGTAGCTGCATCACTTGCACTAAATGTCACGATTTACTCAGTACCTCAAGTCCGATCTACGCCTGCAATATGCCACTTCCTGTTCAGACAGTAAGGTTCAATAAACAGAGGCAAACTGAGCTGAACACAGATACTGTATACATTACATATATGTAAATGCTTGATCATATTTTAAGATATTTAAAACATGAGTTATTGTTCAGTCGGAGGAACTTAGGTGAATAAACATTTCTCTAAAATATACAAAGGCAACCTTCAATACTGAGTGATAATTCTAACAAACTAATTAAAACTGAAAGTCACAGACATTATGTTGGCTGTGATTTTACCTCCAATTAAATGTGTTAACAACATTCCTTGTGGCACTTCACAGGTTTACCATGGCAGTGCCTCAAATAACATTACTAAAATAGCAGCTACTCACTGTAAGTCTGATCTATATCACTCATCTCTGCTTGTATGTCTAAGTCGTCCCAGAGTCATATCATTGTTATTGTTAGACACACACACACTCACGCATGAAAGTTTAGAAAAACTACGGATAGTAGTTGTCACTCCCGAGTCACTCCATACACTGAACATTATCTACTGTAAACCCTTAATTATAACTGTCATAACAGTGATAAAAGTCAGTGCACACATAAACTGAGCAGCTCCAGGGAGAGATTCCTCGCAGCTACTCCCACTTCCGCATTACAGCTTCACACCATCTAAAAGCAGCTGGGAAAGAACAGGCACGTATGCTGGTTGTTTGTTGGTTCTCCCAGTACTGCCTCTTGGATCTACTGATCACTCTGGCATCCCAATTTACATGTAAATTCTATACGTGCTAAGCTAGGTCTGATATGAAGCTGCAGGTCCAGCTGTGAACAGGAACGTTCTGAGGACCCTGCAGGGTGGTGGTGGCTGTGTTCTTCAGTCTAAAGGTATAATACTGAATTTCATTTTTTGCTCTGTAGCATCTGGTAGCAGGTGAATTACTGATTTGTTGCTTTATTTTCTTATTGACTCCAGGACTGCTGCATTGTTGTTGTTAGTGACTGACCTGCTTCTTTTTGTTTTATTGAGTCTTTCAGCCCTACTGGAAGTAGTGTAATCCTTCATTATAAAAGAATGTGTGTGTGCTGTGCATGCATGTTTGTAGTGGGGGCAGCTATACATGGTCAGTAGACTGTTTTTCAGTCTTACCTTCACACCCTACAGCTAATGCTTAAGTGGTTTAAGTAGTTTTTCTTTAATCTTTTATTGTGTAAGACACACCAAACCGACATCAAAGAAATAGTGGCGATCAAGGACAACTGTTGCATTGCTTCTGTTGCTCCTGAGCACACTGCAAAGACCACAGCCAATGACCAATTAGCATGTATGTTCTGCGCCTGCATAAGAGAAAAAAACTCTCCACACCAGCAGGAAGCTGTAATCTGTATTCATCATTCAAAAGGGAAACCGGAGAACCAACAGGACGGATTCAAGACACAAGTTAACCAGTCAACACATTAACAACACAGCCTGATGTTGAAAGAACAAATGATACTTACTGTGCAGTAACAATAACACAAACAGAAACGAACCATTTCTACTACTCAATGGCTAAGAAAAATATTTGTTTCGATCTCATGCCTTCTTGACTTTAGTCATTTATTTACATTCCGTATTTCCATTTGTCTTTTCATGCACTGAGCTGAACTGCCAATCAGAGTGATGTCATTTAGCGACACGCTCCGCTGTCTCAGATGCTAACAAGGGTCTTACAGGGCCAACTTGTGCCAATGGTGCGAGACACACCACCAAAACCTTGGTTACACCGTCAGCCCTACATTGACCAACTGCTGACCGGCAGCTTGGTGTGTCAGGGCCCTAAATGACCCCTGAGTTACTGTTGTAGCTTTCTATTCTTGCACAGCACATGTGCAGTTTACAGTGATAACAACGAAATTACTATCTCTGGCTGACTCATTTTGAATGGGAATACTGCACAGTGGCTTTTCAAGGCCTGAACAGGCCCTTTTCTGATGTAACCTCTAACCCCACAAAATGTACCGTTAGTTAATGATGTGCATCTTGGCCTTGAAAATAACAGTACATTAGTGTTACTACTGTAGGTAGCCAGCTAGTTGGACTGAGATGCTAACATATGCAGCTTACACTACAGCAGATAGACATACTGTTTAGTCCTTTTGTTGCACTTCTGGTTTTGGAAAGGTGATTTAAAAAAGGCATCAACCTCCAAAAAATACCAAGTATTTCTGTTATTACAGGCCCATGTACACCATTTGCAGAGAAATCCAAACTTGACAGGCCTGCTGTGCCTAGTTAAAGTTGCTAAGCTAAGATTGTACGATCACTGTTAGCGGGAGCCAAATCTTTTTCCTAGGATGATGAAGGCATGAACTGCCCTACTCTCCCTCTGACTGGCTAATACTCATTGCCTTCATTGGTGGGGCTGTTTAGGTTTAGGCAAAAGGAGTGTTGTTAGTGTTAGGTTTGAGTTCAAGGGAAAGCCAATCCAAGGCAGAGTAAGAAAAAGAAAATTAGCTTAGGGGGAGGGGTCTACCAAATTGTTAAGTAGTCATGCTCTTTTCTGTGTTGCAGCATACGTGGAAAATAAATTGTTAAACTGTCAATGATTTTACGTAAATTAAAAACTGTCCTGTCTGTATATACGTTTGGATTTGTATTGAGATAAATGTTGAACTCTTTGTGGAAGTTTCTGTCTCTGTTCTCCTGTGGCTGATTTACAGTAAGTCCCATAATTGAAGAATCAGGGAGGGTTAACTTGTTTTAGATTGCTTCTTAAATTGAATCATTACAGGATCATTGACAAAACCCAGCAATAAAATCTACAGCCTCACCAGTGCAGGTGCCATATCTATTGTGGGGCAGCATTTCTGAGCCCAAATGTACATGTCTGTGTGATGCATCAACACCTCTTCAAATGCAGATAAACATGCTTTATATTGCGCATGTTATTGTATCATGATGTCATGATTGATGTTTCCCTTGATATGTTGATACTGTCTGGCTCTTGGGAGTATTAAAAACAGCCAGGTGGTTTGGTCTTTGTGTGGTCTTGGTGCTCCTCATAAAGCTTGAATGTATCTTCAGCTGTCTTTTATCACGCTGATCAAAATGTTTTGCGCTCAAGAAGCCTCCGAGGTGAAGGGTAAACTGAGGTATCCCCATGTCTTTGGATGAAGTTCTGTCTAGATTGGACCAATCTGTTTTTCTATTCATGTGCACCAACATCACAGAGCCTGTTTTTTTCCTTACAGAAAGCTCTTGGAGGAGAACCGATGTTCTGTGCAATTGATTCCACTGACATCCAGGTAGGTCAGGTAAAACCAAACCTGCCACCTACAGTGTTTCTCCACAACACACAACTGCTTCTGATGCAGCCTTTACTCCTGCCAGCACTGTGTGGCATCACATTTATCATCAGTCATTTGAAGTAAAATATCTGTTCGCTACTGATCAGTCTCTTGGATCTCCCTTGACTGAACTTGTTGAAGGTTTGAGGGCTCTATTGCATGACCAGGCCGCTCAAGACACAGCTTCTCAGTTGGATTTAGGTCAGGACTTTGACTCGGCTAATCCAAAACACTAAATGTCTTTTTATCTAAGCCTTTTTTTTTTAGTAGATTTGCCTGAATAATAAGGATCATTGTCTTGTTGGAACACATTCAGCCCTGCTTTAGTTCTTAGAGTAATGGACAGTCATTTTGTTCAAGAGTCCTTATGTATCACTTAGACTGTATTCAGATCCACAGAGAGACAAACTCACACCCTATGTCTCCGACAATTATGCTTGTCTGCTAGTAGAAAGACATTCTGCAGGTGGACAGTGTGTCATTTTTGACCATAACCACACAGCGTAATGTCTGATGGATCCCCCCAAAGAGCAGGTCTCCACAAATCTTAACGTTTGTCCAGGTGCTCTGAGGCAGAGTTTTTGGCCAACTTTGTTTTTCTCCAGTAAAAGTTCTCCCTGGCTACCCTTGCGTGAATGCCATTTCTGTTCAGTGTTCTGTTTATTATTGATGGATGCACAATGACAACAGATGCAGCAGTGGAGGCTGAAGGATCTCTCAATCTCCCAGTCTTTCATTCTTTTTCTACTTTCAAATTTTTGCTATTTCCATTTGTATATTGTTTGTCTCAGTGGACTGTAAGAGCACCAGAACTATTTAAAATGACTTTATAATCTCATTCTCACCTGAGGTCATCTTTAGACATCTTAGGGTATAATATGTCTTAAACTCATCTGCTTTCATAGGGCTGTCATATAAACTGCTCCCCTAAAACATTATTACATGATCTGATGACGTCTCAGCCATTTTACCACCCCTGCCTGGTTACATCTTCTGCAGTCTGCACTTTGTTAGATGTTAGTTCAATCTGGTCTCGCATTTAGGTGAATAAATCTGTAAGTGAGAATTAATTATTTGAGATCATTTGTTATAAAATTTAAAAAAATATTATAAAGAAATGAGGAAAAAACGTACACTCTAAGATAAGTCTACTAAAGATTTAAAAAGAAGCAATCATAATCCGACCACACAGGTAGAACTTTAAAGAAACAGACTTCATGATCCACTGTCGCTACAATGGTTTTACTCAATATAATCCTATATCTGCTTATTTCAAATGTCAAAATTTCTTCACATTTATCATCAATGACGCAAATCCACTGAAACACTGACAGAAAAAAATGTCAATCACAAAGCTACGCATGACATTTTCATTCCTGCCTCAATTTTCTGATTTCTCTGACCACTGCGGTGTGTCCTCCTCCTCCACCTCCTCCTGGTACGCCATGGACATCAACATGACAACCACTTAAACCATAACCTATTCTGCCTCAGCCAGTGAGGCTACAGGCAGGTCACACCCAGGTGATAGGTCTTAGTGGTCCATCTGATTCTCTTTTCATTCTTCTGCCTGTGTGCGCTTCAACATTTACTGACCTTCCCAGTCCATCCCTTCTGGTCTGCTTTGCAAATGCAGTGAGGGGGAACGACCATGTCTGACTAAGGTCAGCAAATGCTGCAACACAAATCCTCCCAATAGTTTAAGTGCTTTCCCAATCGCTAATCAGGGGCAAGAGATTATGATAATAACATTTTAGCCTTCAACATCAGGCATAAACTACAACACAGTAAAAGTCTCAGGTTTTTTCTCCACTTTCTTTGTTCTGCTTCTACTTTTTGTTTTTGCTAGCACATTTTTAGCAGCTCTGGGGAGTTCAATGTCAGTTGGTCTATGACTTCAGTCAAGGCTGAAAGGCTGAAATAGCTCAACGTCTATAGGATGGATTGCCATCAAATTCTGTACAGACTTTCATGGTCCCCGAAATGGTCTTTCATCAGCAGGTAAAAAACTTCCCTTATCCAGTGGAATATCTCAGCATCTATTACATGGATTGGCACAGAATTTTATACAAACACCCTCCAGCACCACAATGAGGGTCACATGTGGTTTGTAATGAAATGTCTCATTAACCATTGGATGGATTGCCACCCCTTATATTTTCATCAAGCATCGCCACCAGATACCTGCAAAACTAATGACATTCCCATGAGCCTCAGCTGTGCTTTCTGTTTAATGCTATTTAGCAAATGTTAGCATGCTAACACAAAACTGGGATGAAACTGCTGATCATTAGCATTAGCATTAGAAATCTGGAATTCATCAATATTTTCTCACCTTAATTTTTTCACACTCTATGTACAAATTCAGAACTTCCTGCGACCATGCATATGCACAAATGATGAAGGCCCAGCTGTCTTAGAAAATGGAAACACGCACCTTTTAATGAACTGCATAGCATATTGTCATTAAAAGGTTTTAATAGATAACAATATTTAATGCATTCACTTACATCATCCTCAGCTTTTCATCCTCATCAGTTATTGCCATAATTAAATATTCCATTATTAAAACAGAGTGTCCCAGACCCAGCTTACAGTGGAGTATATGAGAATGTCTATATTGAAACCTAACAGTTTTGGTTTCCATTGTTTTAATTGAATCTGCCTGTTGGCTAACGATGGCTACTCCCACTAAGTTTTAGTGCCATGAAATTATTATTAGGCCTGTTACTATTATTATTATTATTATTATTATCATTAACGGGGTATAGAGACTCTGATCTACCTCCAAGCAGGTGTTAAGATGGCATATCTAACCTCACTAGAGGATATTGCAGTCCATGCCTTCAGGAGAGAGCACATCAGAGACGGACATGTTTGAACATGTTTCAAGAAAGTGACAAAGGACTTATCAGCTGTTTGTGACAGCCATTACATTTACAGAAGCTCAGACGGTCCAACACTGGTGTGTTAGAGCCTTAATATGTGCGTAAAACAATCTCATTGCTTCCTCCATGATAGACCTCTGGGTATTTCCTTAAAATAGAGACATGGGGGCGTGGCAGTACGCTTATTGCAGATAGCAGGCACACACCTGTCAATTTATAATGACTCATGAATCCAATGATTATTTTGCATGAGCACTTACTTTATGTGCAGAGTAAGAGTATTTCTACGCACATATTAGTGAATGAGGCCCAGTCTTCTTGTGCCTTCCAAGTCATTAAAGAACATGTATGATTTAGAGGATTGTTCTGAACTATAAAAATTCCCAGCGGGTCTTCAGCTTTGTTGAACATGTCTTCTCTTTCTTTTTCTCATTTGTCCAGCTTGTCTGGGGGTAATATGACCGTTAATGACAAAGACACACTGGAAATAAATGGCTGTACAGTATGTAGGTGGAGAACAGAACAAACAGATGAACTGAGGGATGAACAACCAGGTCAGACATGTGAGTACTAGTCCCGCTTCTCAGCAGCCAGCCAGCCAACAGCAAGCTAACGTGATCTGCATCTCAACCGGGGTGCAACACAGCACTTGTCCTCTGGCACACTGGCAGCTCACAACCTCCTTCAGACTGAGCTGCCAGGAGAAAGAATGGGCCTCTAAAGCGTCAAGGTCAGATATAAGGTCTAGATGGGGAATAATAAACATGTTTAAATTGGCAGCCTTGTGCCTGGCCCGGACAACCATTCAATTACAGATTGACAGTGTGCTAATTCAATGCTAGATCTGAGTGGCTGATTGAGTTTGAATTGTTGCTGCTTGTGGGATTATGAAACATGACAGGCTTTTTATAAGGTGTAATTAACGCTCTGATTTTAATGGGGACATGACAGATATTAAATTGGTTTCAGATCTCAGTGTCGAGACTGACTGTTAGAGATGCTGTTTGGTGTGTGTGCGTGCGTGCGTGTGTGTGTGTGTGTGTGTGTGTGTGTGTGTGTGTGTGTGTGTGTGTGTATTCCATTTTTCCATATTTGTGAGCATTTTGTTATGACACATAGCATTTAGAAACCCATCAACTGTCATCATTTTCAGCCCATTTACAAAGCAGCTGAAATGTTTGACAAAATGAATAATAAAGTATGAAAATCATTTTAAAATTCCTTAAGTTTTAGATAAAACAATTAAGCGTAACTCAACAACATTGATTTATGCTCAGTAAGGTCCCTATCAGACAGAGAGCATGTTTCAGCAGCCTGGGGCAGCTTTTTCTAACTGCTTTCACGGAGAATGAAGCATTTTGCTCAGTGCTTTTGTGATGCTGAGAGCCTTGCATTTTTGCAGGAGCACCCTGAATGCCTTGGGTTAAAAAAAAAACTATAACTCAAGAGTGGAAAAAGCACACAATGTCATCTGCGTTTTTTTCCCATTGTCCAATCATATGAAGAGCAAAGGCGGGCGCTATGTGGGGGCAATAACAAGTTAGAGGAGCAACGTACATGGTTTATGTTAGCTTACTTTCAAGGCTGTCCTAAGCAAGCTGCAACACGAATCTGAGCAAACTGTAGTCTCAACTACTTTCTAGCATTTTACCAACAGTAATTAGGCCTGACAATTGATAGCAGATTTTTAAACTGTCCCCACTTCATCATAAAAAAGCCTTGAACTGACCACCATCCAGGCAAAGCTCTTTGACCAGCTGGTGGTACTCTGTGTAATTTCTCCTCTTTCTGAGGGTCTCATATACCCAAACAGTTCTCTGTTTCTCTGTGACCAATGTAATGTTTGGGAACAGCCCTCAATCACAGCCAGAACAGGTTCCTTCCGCCTGTCCATTTTTTATACAGATTTTATGGTATCTGTGAGTTTGCTTCTCTGCAAAACAGTGAATAAGCTATGGACATGTGATTCTGTGGCTGCCAAACAAAAACAAAAAAGGCAATGCGATGCACCTCACATCTGCAGTTTGCTGAATGTGCTCTGTCTGATTGGAGCCTAAATCATTACGGGGTTTCTCATGGTTGCAGTGCTACACATGATACAGGCAGATTTGTGAGATGGCCATTTCGGAAGAATCAACAAGTATAATCTTTTAAAGCTGTTGAAACTTAAAACACCCTTCCTCAGCCATAATGATGTCTTGAGGTATCTAACTTTTGTATTCATGTTCAGCTGAACAGCTTGCAGCAGGGTCTGACCATATGGCTCAAATGCAAAAGCAGCTTCTACAAAAAATTACAAGAACCAGCTAAAAAATGGGTCTGTTTTTTCTGGCACTGGAGCAAGAAAAATATATTCTAATGAGCACTGTCTGTAAAATAAATATTGTGCGCATCAACACTGAATTACAAGACAGCGCAAATGACTCTTTGATGAAAACTACATCCAGAGATTTTTACCTATGCAATGACAATAACTGTGTGTGCATGCTGGAAATGTCATATTGGACTGCTACATCATCCAATCTGTCTATCATTTTTTTGTCTCTTTCTTCCAACATGAACCCCTGCTGTTCCTCTCCATTGTAATTCTAAGGCAACACCTGAAACGCCACTTATGTGCAATCTTCCGAGACACACACCCTTCTTTTCCCATCTCTGTGAGCGCCAGCTGTAGCTATCTCTCTGTCTTTCTGTGCCATAAATACTGGCAAATGGAGTGTACAATAGCCAGTAAAAACCAACAATTAGTAAACCCATCTCCCTGAGGGACCGGCTGTCAGAGGTATTCATGCCCATCGACCAGATCTTTCTCAGCACTTTGATTCTGCAGATAGAGGCGTTGGGAATACTGACGTACAATATGTGTTACTGTGTCTGTGGCTGTCATATGTATCACATGAGGCCAGAGGACACAGGAAGATCCTGTCAAGCTCATGGAAGCAGACCATAGGATCACAGCAAGAATCTCTCTCACTGCATTTTTCTTGTCTTTTCATGCTTGCTATCTTCTATCATGACATGAGGTGACACTATTCCTTGGCCATTTGACAGATGACATTGTCACAGTTCATTTTGGGGGTCCAGAAGTGTGGAGACACCTTTCACTTTTATCTAGTTTCTACCTGTCTACCACTGCAGCAGAACAGGTAACACCAGCCATCAGATCATATAGGTTAAACTGGAGTTAAGAGACACTTCTGGGGCCAAAAACTCCAGCAGACATACAGCAGATCGACAGCTAAAAACTTGGTACACTGCAGCTAACAGCCCAGTTTAAAAAAAAAAAAAACACTCATGTACTATTTCAAAAAGTGTAAATGCTGCAAAATAACATTCACAAAATGCCTAACCTCTCAAGGATTAATAGAAATGGATAATCATAAAGGTCACCTGATGAATACTGTTTTACACAGTTGCCCTCGCAGTGTGCTGTGATCGTGAGGAAACCTTCTCTCGGATGGAGACATATTCACAGGAACAGTCCAATTTATTTGCTCCACTGCATCAGTCTAATGCATAAACATGTCAGAGAAATTATAGGTAATTTCCCATTTTGTTCCTCATGAATTGTTAAGTCAGACATCTGCAAACTGCACGAAAAGAGCTTTACATTTAAAGCCGCTTAAGTCAAATAGCAAAGCAAAGTTATCAAGTTGATACTTGAGAGTGCCTTTCCAAAACTGGCTGAAGCTGCTGACCCCCGACTCCTGACTCAGCAAGGAAACCAATCTCAATGGCACTTTGACCCCTTTACACCTTGCATTTGTGATCGAATCAGGTAGTTCTTTGACTACAATAAAGTACAGGTGTAAACACACCCAAAACGCATTGAGGACGGACTGTGATCTGATCTGAACAACCTAACGACAAATATGCAGGTGGAAATGAGAGCTAGAGCGAGCAATCAAATGCCATTGCGGACACTGGAGACAATTTTTAATATCAGGTGTAAATATGATCTGGTTAAATCATATCTAGACACACATTTTAATGGAAAGTGTAAAGGGGGTATCTGATTTCAAATCTGAGCCATGACCACGCAGCAACCTCTGAGGCTGAAAAATGAAGCCAACACCTAAGTGCCAAAAACTGCAGTTCCTCAAATGGCCACTTGAGGCTGGCTCCAAAAGCAAGTCAAGCCCCATAGACCACCATACAACAGAAATAAACCCATTTACAACCTGGTACAAAAAAAAGATCTCTATAGCAAATTTTCCTGTTCATGTAGGGGGGTTGAAAGTTTATAGAATTCACCTGTTTACATTTTATTAAGGCTTAAAGTTACACATATCTAAGGGCGGGCCGCTTGACTGACAGGCTGTCTGCGAGGCACTGCTTCAGTTCATGAGTCGGATGCACCTCTTGCTCCTCCACAGCTCCAATCTCTGGTCCAAATGTGGTCCTTGCTAGCTCCAAAAAAAAAATGACGGTGCTGGCCGAAGTGCCAAACTCAACGCTTCAGACTGGCAGTCCACAAACCAATGGGTCACAGTAGCTACATCCATTACTTTGCTTCAGTCTTTTTTCCCCTTATTTTTACATAATTCTTCTCACAAACCAGCTGTCTTCGTACAAAGTCTTTAGAATAAAGAAGGCTCTCTGAAATTTGCTGCGTCATGACAACATAACTGATCTGATGCCATATGAGATCCCACACTTGGGAAAAGAAACTCATCTGCATCCTTTTGATAGACCCCTCAGACGAAACAGATTAACCTTAATACCAGCTCACTGGAATGTAAGGAGAAGCCCAGATCTCACAGGGCGCCCCCCAGTCAGCCCCAACCCTCAGCCTGCACCAATGTTGCATCCATTTTCTCTCCGGAGGGTTCATGGCTGCGGGGCTGTGGCTTGTCAAAAACAATTACATCCCTTGGTCTCTGGGAGGGCCTCCTCTTAATTTGAACTGATAAGCATCTCCTTGCATATTAGCAGTGAGGCCCAGCGGTCATCCTGCTCCCCACAGATAATGGACTAGGCTGGCAAACAGCATTTGTCAGGGACAGCCACTTACCTGGGTCGTGCACAACATGCCGAGCAATGCTAATAATAGCCACTCAGCCAGACTAGCAGTTAGCAGGCCGCGAACCCCAACCCTGTGGCTGGCCAATCAATAGTCATTTACTCTCACTCTCCTTTCAACCCAACAGAGAAAAAGATGTATTACTGATCCCCCTTTCTGTTGCTTTAAGGCTGGGCGCTGAAAAAATCGGTTTTAGTGCCCTCTGCTTGATCAAGTTGCTCAACTGTTGCACCCCAGCAGCTTCTCCCAAGCATGAACGTTGATCTGAAACTTGCATGTTTGCTAATCATTCCATGGCATACAGTGACAAAATCCAATATAAGTTTACAGGAGCATGATGAGAGCAAAATTGCAGAAAGGGCTTGAGGGAAATATGATAATAAAACATTGCATTTCTCTTCATCTGGTGGCAGTTTATTTGTATGCCATGGGTGGCCTAAGGCTTGTAATATCCTGGCTAAGTAACTAACGTCCATCTCTAATACAGCTGAAGTGTTTTCACCTCCCCGCCCCATGCCTGACTGTAAGGCGCAACATTATTACATGGAAACGGTAGATAATGTTGATGGATGGACAGATAGACAGATTAGTAAAGACAGGAGACGCTGCACACACGAAAGGAAGAAATTATGGAAGAAGACAGACTGGCTAACTAATGGTCAGATGGAGACCCACCCGAAGAAGATGGTGAGGAGGGCGCGTGAGACAGGCAAAGACAGAGGGAGAAACTGGAGAAACAAACACAAAAGTCTGGAGGAAAACACTGTGTGATTAATTCCTGTTCATCATCTCCACTCATGCAGCACGCAAGCAATAATGGCGTTCATTTGGCTGGCAAGTCCTGCCTGAGTGGGACGTTGTTTCCTTATGGCCGCAGGTTGGCATTAGCCCAGCACACTTATATCATTAAATCACTCATTAGTGGCGGAATAAACGACATAATTCGATTTACAGAGCCAGTATCACTCCCCCAGCAAACAGGTGAGTTGCACAAATACAATTACATGGCAACAATGACTTCAGGGTGGCGGAAATTATCAAGGGAACCCGCCAGCTCTATTCGTGCATAAATGCACATTGACATTTACAGGAAGATCCGGAGTCCAACTCTCTTATCTGTATGATGTGGGACTTTATTGTGAACAAGGATACAGCTGTCTACATTGATCTGTATTATACTCCACACACCAAAGACTGTTTCAGTCACGTCCTCTATTGGGCTGCAAAAAGTTTATGTATAACATGAGAGACAAATCAAGACTGCAAAGGTTACAAAGGCCAACTGCTTGTCGACAGAGTTGTGTTGACATAATAAAAAAGCTGAGGACAGTAGTACAAGCTGATCGCAAGTGCATATGTCTCACTCCCTGACAGTGCTCTTTTTTTAAATTAAATGTGTTAAATTTCACTGCCATGCCTCAGAAAAAGCCATTTGCCAGAGACGGTTAGATCAAAGCAAACAGCACTGATGTCACAAGCAGTTAGAGCCTTGATACAGCGGACAGTCCATGAGCCATCACTTCCTGGGAGGGAAAAAATAAAGACACAGAGACAAAGGAGTGAAAAAGAGAAGGACACGGCGGCAGGATTTTATGTTTGCACACTGCTAAGTGTCTCAAATGGAATGTGTTTTGTCAATCTATTTGTCCAGAGCTAAATGCATGCGTATTTAAATATGTCTCTGAGAATGAATAATGCACACATACTGCTGCCTTTGTGCAGTAGAATATTACTCCAGCAAAGTATAATACTTTGGGTTAGAATACATATTGAAACTAAGTGATTCAGGAATCCAGTGTAATGCAAGGGGGGGATTCGGGTACATTCCAAACGGCCTTTACTCATTTGCATCTGAATGGTCACCGGCATTAGTATGGTAAATATGCTGTAACACATGATAAGAGAGGGATCACGCACCAAATTAGGATCGAAGAATAGTTGCACAAAGTGTGACACAAAGAAAGTTGCTCTCTCGCACACAAGCAAAGCAGACGCACAAGCCAAGTAAAGCTTGCAGAAGCCTTTTGTACCTGTATTTCATCCCAGTCCTGAGGGGCATTTGCCTCCCCTCTGTGTAAGCAAAACTGACATCCTTTATAAAAGATTTATGAGCCAAAGATGCAAACGATAGAGCGTGAACTCCCTTGGGTGCAGCCTCTTCCATCTGTGAAGGATCACCTGTTCTTAGGTGGGCTAAAGCGCTTGTTCCCTGCCAGTGTACTAACAGGCGTCTAGGCCGTAGGGAGCAAGCAGGGGGCTGCAATAGGCAAGTGTACCGCCTCCTGGCAGTGGCTGCAGCCAGGCTGAGTGATGCAGCTGCAGCAGCAGATATTATGGAGTTCTCAAGCAGCTGACAGAACCTTCCACTGTCTGTGGCGTTGCTTAAACACATGGCCAGAGGCGACAGGATGGTAACTGATAAAAATCTGCCTTTGATGTGAGTGCACTAGAAGAGAATAATTCAGCAGTCTTCACCTGGGTTTTTAACTACACACTGACCCGGGAATCAGTGCCGCTTTCAGGATTCTTTGTGAGAGATTTTCAAAGAAATGCTTCCAATGAAGGTGAGACCCCGGGGGAGTACAATACATGCTATGTGTCTTTAATGTCTCTTATATTAGCACAAATAGGGGCATGTTAAAAGTCAAAAACACAGATGCACTGTACCAAAACACAGTGTAAAGAAGAAACACAGACAGCTTGAAGTAGGACAGCTCCTCCCGTGCCAGCTCCATGTAGGAAGTGAGGAAGGCCAGGGAGACGCTCGTCGAGCCAAGAGGCTAAAACAATTTGCAACTTCAACGGGATCTACAGTGGATGAGGATGAGTGCAGAGGAAAGCTTTTACATCAAATCCCAGGGAGCCCCAACAGGATTACAGCTCTACGCCTCTTTATAACCCCGCAACTGGTCTGAGTAAGATCAACACCACTGGTTAGACTGATGGCCCAGCGGCGGCACATGTTCAGTACAGGGTATAGTGTCATCTGTTACATTTTTCCTTGTCAGAGTATTAATCTGAGTCTGTGTACAGACACTGTTTCCCCACCTGCACTCATTTTGCTTCGTTCTCTGCCTCATTCCACTTGTTATTCAGATAAATGAATAGCTAAGCACTGTTGCCTTGACTGAGTTGTGCTCCTGGAGAGGCGCATTCAGCCAAGTCTCCCACAGGAGAGGGGGGCCACTAAAATAATGGTGTGCTTTGTGTAGGGATTCTGCTTCATCCCCCTCCCCGTCTATTCGCCATCTCTCTCTCTGTCTCTCGTGGCCTCCTGGGGGCACCTCTCCGCACCTTCTTCCATCAGTCTGAAAGATAAACGTGCCCCGGTATAAAGTGGGGTCACACTTGTTGCTTTTATCAAATTCTCTATTCATCCCCTGTATAAACTTGATACTTCTCACCCTGACCAAACCCCCCCCCCCCCCCCCCCCAAACCAGGGCTGCTGCAAGCTTAAACAATGAGAGCGGCTGTCTCCCAGCAGAGCTGCTTGCTAATATGGAGGGAGTGCATTTAGTGTGTTCAGACACATTTAATTGCCGACCTTGTTCGCACGCCACGCCCCCGGAGTTGTTTTGTCCCTGGCTTATCTTGTTTGCTCTCAGCGAGGCAAACAAGAAATACTAAGGTAGTTAAAATACTGACCTGAAATACACGATGGTTCACCAGGTGCTGTTTGAGGGCATATCCACAGTGTTACAGGTAAACACCATTTACATGAGAGAACTGCTTGGGTCCAAACAGCATTTTCAGGTCACACAGGAAAATCTGTGTTTATGCTGACACACAATAAATGATGAAAAACAAATTAATCTGCTTTTATTCCCTCTCTATTGTAGCAAACCACAACCTTGTGCAGTACAGCCATGGCGTGTTAAGCTGTGTGACAGACAGTAGGGCGGCAACTAACGATTATTTTCATTACTTATTTTCAGATTAATTGATTAATCGTTTAGGCAATACAATATCAAAAAAAAAAAAAGTGAGAAATGCTCATCACAGTTTCCCCGAGCTCGAAGTGACGTCTTCAAATTGCTTCTTTTGTCCAATCAACAGTCCAAAACCCAAAGACTATCATACATTTACTACATCATACATCATTTACTACCATAAATGGTCAAATAATTCAGCAAATTAGCACAGTTAAGAAGCTAGAACCGGCAAATGTTTGACATTATTGTTTGAAAATGACTGAAATGAGTTACTAGCCCTTTTTAAATAGGAATTGTGCAAATTTGCAGGAAAGCCCAATCAGTCTTCTTTCAGCACTGGCAGCATAAAAACAAATCGTGGAGTGCAGCAACATGCCACCTGCCTACTTTTGTTTATACAGAATGTGCCTTTTTCGGGGCAATGGGGGACGTGAGCAAGTAACAAAACGTGTAGCTCAGCGTGTGACGTAAACAGCCTTGCTCTGTCAGTTCCTGCTCTCCATGGCCTTATGTTGTGTTTAAGTCAAGCAACAACCGACAAGGCTGAAAATGAAGCCAACATGAAAGTACCAAAAACTGCAGTTCTGTAAATGGCCACTTGAGGCTGGCTCTAGAAACCAGTCAATCCCCATAGACCCCCCTGTAAAAAATCCCAACTTTACAGCAAAAATAAACATGTTTACAACCTGGTGCAAAAAATGTTTCTGGTCTCTATAGTTAATATCCGCGTTCATGACAACTCATCCGTTTACATTTTGTCAAGGCTTCAAGTTACCCATAATTGAGGGCGGGTCACTTTGAGTGACAGGCTGTCTGCCAATAGTGTCCTCAGCTTCTCAGTCAGATCCACCCCTCACTCCTCCAAAGCTCCAGCCTCTCGCCCAAATAATGGTCACTTCTGGCTCCATAAAACCAAGATGGCAATGGCAGAGATGCCAACCTCAAGGCTTTAAAACGAGAGACCACAAACCAATGGGTGATGTCACGGTAGGTACATCTATTAATTTTACAGTCTATGGTTTCAGTATAGCTGACACAAGCTGAACGGAGTGATTTTGGCATTCAAAATGAGCGATCACATAGAGTCAGAGGTGTCAGAGAAGTTCACTCCCCCACATTTCTCCCAAGCAGCACTGGACCACAGCTGTGAAGGCACACGTCATCAGGTGGGAAAAGCCTGTTTTTTTATCCATAACAACAACAACATGACATTTTCAGATTCATGCACTCTGCTAAAGTGGTGCTTTGGGGTGTGAAAAACACCATCTTTGTGCGAATGACAGAGGAAAAGATGTGTTTTAAAATGTCGTCAGCTTCGTGTGACCATGGTCTTAAATCATGCCCCATAAGGAGACATTTTTACCTTGAGGAGACATTGTGAGTGTCAGACAAAAAGGAGAGCTTAGGCCTGATAAAAGAGAGAAAATTGGCCGAATGGTCATTATCATGCCAGACAGCTGAAAGAAATTCCCACTGTGGCCTGAATGAAACTAGTGTCATTACCGGGCTTTGCTTTGCAAAGCCATCAGATCAGGAGGAAGGTGGGACGTGGGAGCCATTATCCATTTGTTAATTGTGCCGGCTAGTCATTACCCATCCACCTTTGACCTTATAGGTTTCTTGAAGAATTTACTGTCAGTTAGTGACAGGGGGGGAATTGGTTTAAACTGAGAAGTAATGCAGTCCATACACCTATTCAAATCAACGGCTTCCCCGTGATCCTCCCATTTGTTTGCTTTCTTTCTAATCACCTCCTTTATTCCCATCCTTCCCTCCTCTTCCATGCCCTCTGTTTACCACCAAACGTCTCATTTCTTAAAGGGGCCCTCCACCAGTTTTACACATCAAGTTCAGCTTAGTCATCATGAGGAGTGGATTAGGAAAAAAGTCGAAAACTCTCTGATTCCAACTTCCTAAATGTTAATAGTTTCTGGTTTCTTTGTTCCTCTGTGGCAGTAAACTGACAAAACAAGACACTTGTTCATCAGCTCGGGCTTTGGGAAACACTGACTGACATTTTTCACCATTTTCTGACATTTTATAAACCAAACAACTAATTGATTAATTGAGAAAAAAAAACACGACAGATTAATGAACAATGAAAACAATCATTAATTGCGTCATTTGAGTCTGAAACTTTTTTTTAAGACTATGAATAAGGGCTGGACAGTTCATCAATATTGTACTGATATCATGATATGAGAGTAGATATCATCTTAGATTTTAGATATAAATGCTGTCTTTTCCTGGTTTTAAAGGCTGCATTACAGTGATATCATTTTCTAAACTTACTAGACTGTTCTAGATATTTGATCTTCGATATCGCCCAGCCCACTAAAAATCTATAACAGAAAGCCACTGTAGCAAACTGGAGGTGTGGATACTGTTAGGCTGCATTATGGGAATTGTAGGATCTGGTGTTGTTCTTTGTATTTCTAATCTTATACCATACAGGGGACTAAAGATTTGGACCATTCTTTTTTAAATCGGTCTCTTTTTAGTCTTCTGACTTTTTAATTGTGCGACTCTAACTCACTGCAATACCCCTTTAAAGCCGGCGCTGATTCACTGGTCTCACCTTCATCCGCTCCTTCTGCCTTGAAAATTCTCTCTCTCCCTCACACTACAGCAGCTGGCTGTGTCTGACGAGAGCAGAGAAAGACAAAAGGTTTATAGCTGAGAGAAATAGCAACCCTGGTGAGTAATGCCTAAGCTAATGAAACATCATCTCTCAGCTCATCCCCATTCCCTTAACTCTGCTAGCCTGGCTCTCTCTTCTCTCCTTCTTTTCCCTGGGGGACTCCTGACTCAACAAACCAGTCCGCCAAAGTCTCAGGCGGAATCTTTAGGGCCGTCCTCTTCTGTTGGTGCTGCGCTTCTTCAAAAATACCAAATTAAAGTGTCACTATGTATCAAAGGGGCCCTTGAGTGAAAAGCTTTTTCACAGCCTCAAACATATTTGTATAAATGCCACTCTCACACACACACACACACACACACACACACACACACACACACACACACACACACACACACACACATTGTGGCACACTTTGTCAGACATGCCGAGCCCTGCCAACAGTTTTATCTTTGCCTCAACAAATTCAGCTTGCACATGTGTGTGTGTGTCATGTTTGCATGCGTGTGTGTGCAGGTATCAGAACACACTAATGTGAAATGGTTCATCATGATGTTAGTTAATCTAAGTCTCCATTAAGCTGCCTGCTTTATTGTGCAACAACGGGATAAATATTAGATTAGCTGCATTTAAATATTTGTGTCCTTTGCTATTTGTATTTCCATTGCGTTTGGGTTTGCCCCGATATTCCTGCTTATTCCTGTTCTGATCCCCTTTAATGACTCATCTGATTTAATGAGTCAAATCTCAACTTTATGAATCTCATCTAACTTAAAAGAATAAATTGCGCCCCTGGGGCCTCCATATCACCTTTGAGAGAATGTGATAGTGAGTGTTGCATTGTGGGCAGAGGAGACATGCAGTGGGGGAACAGGTGCTACAGGGTAATTACAAACACAGCAAGCTTTTAATTATGCTCTCTAGTATGAACTGTTAATGACTGTGAACCTCATGCAAATAGCGATGTGTTCCCACTGTGTCTGCACACATGTGCAATCACCCGCGCTCACACACACACACACACACACACACGCCCACACACATTAGGTGTTAAGGAGGGGGACTGGCAACAGATAGCTCCAATGCAGTGCCTCCTCATGGCTCTGAGCAAAGATTCTCCTCTCGGTCCCCACTCTTGTTCCACTAATGACACAAACTGTGACAGCTGGAAACTTGGTATACTCAGCCTGGGCTCTTTCACCTGGTGTTATCAAGGGAGGCACCGCGGTGCTGCATAATAGGACGTAAACAGGCTTTAAGGTGTTGGGGTTTGCTGGAGCAGCCTCTACAAAATAAGCTTGTATGTTGTCTATGGTCCACGCTTTTCTTTCCTCAAAGCTGGACCTGTCTAAAAACTCTGCCTTTGAGGGTTCGGTCATCCTCCTTCTTTTGTGACCATCTTATTCCTCCCGCTCCTTGCTGTGCGCTCTAATCCCTGCAACCTCCCACCCTTTCGGCTCACCTCATAGCATGATCCTGCCTTACACGGATGGAAGCACTGATAATTGATTCACTGTGAAATCCCCTCATATTATTTGTGTGTAATCTCTCGCCTCTCTGTTTTTCTGTGTTTGTGTCTGCCTGTGTGTTTGCTGTGTGTGCTGTTGTCTGTTGGCATGTGTTCCATTTTTCATATGAGTGGTAGATAAATTATTGCTTAAGCTATTCAGCTTAAGCTCAGTCTGGGAGAAAAATAGCAGCAGCGGAGAGAGACGGTGTAGACTGTACTGTACGCAGTGGCTGTGTGTCCTCCTGTCTGCATGCTGGTTTGTTTCTCTCATTCGGTGAGGCTGCCTTGCTGCGTTACATTCTGTCCCTCCATGTCTTCATCCCTGTTCTTCTATCTCTCTGCTCCACTTTCCCTCCCTGTCCTCATGTCATCTCTGTCTCCCAGATCTGTGACGTTAAAAAAAAAGAAAAAAAGAAAAAAAAAAAGACCAGCCAAGCCAAGCGGCAGACTTTAAGGCTTTTATAAGGCATACAAATAGGCTGCAAATCGGATTAGGGTGGAGGGGAGGGAGCCTTTTCTATTGAAAATCCATTTTGTGATAGGGTGGACATTGTATGTACAATGACAGGCAGGACATACACTTGTCTCAAACAGCGTGAGGGTGACAAGCAAAGAGAATACCACCA
Organism: Epinephelus lanceolatus; assembly: GCF_041903045.1. NCBI lineage: Eukaryota > Metazoa > Chordata > Actinopteri > Perciformes > Serranidae > Epinephelus > Epinephelus lanceolatus. The sequence continues at coordinate 23,123,965 of NC_135734.1, forward strand.
ATCTGCATATAAGAGAAAGCTTTCATACTGAATGCCACAGTGGATGATAATGCATTTGATGTTCACTGAGGAATCTCCCAGATTCTTTGTGGTCTAACTGTTATTATCCAAATGAAAGAGGGGGAGATGACTGTGCTTCAGATAAAGACTACATTATACACCCTATACTCTGATTTATAATGAGTAACACAATATTACGCATTTATGGCGGCAGGATGGTCTATGTGCCCACGTTTATGAGGGAACATGTCATCCAGTACAACAGTGTGGCTCATTGATGTGTTTTTAATAGTTTTTGGACATCACTGGAACTGTTTGGCACTGGAGCAGGCTGCTGCAGTATTTCAGGCTTTGGCCACAAAGATGATACTTTTTATTGGAATCCATTTATTGTTGGTCTTTTAATTGCATCCATTGATAATAAGAAAAATACAGAATAACCAAACTATACAACCACATAGATTGTATGTTCCTACCTCTGAATAGGACCCAGAGGAGCATTTTCTAAAAGCACTGTACCTTCCCATGGACAACACAATAATTCACATATGACCATTATGCCTTGTTTCCATAGAGATTTGTTTTGTGTCCATTTTGGAGTGCACCCCAGTGTTCAGTGCAAGGATATGCATCTCTTTATGGATGGATAGAAATGTCACAGCAGAAATGGAAGACAAGTTAATTTTTAGTGCTTTGTGGAATATGAGCATGGAACAGCACAGGAACAAAAACAGGACCAATAATGTATAGTGACCAACAGTCTGCAGAGTGACACTGGTTTATATGTTGCACGTGCTACGCTAATTCAGTCTTTGAGATGAATAATGTCACCGCAGTAGCACACGTGCAGTACACCGATGCGCTGCACGTGTGGGAGACAGAGCTGCTTGATTGTGTCACATGAGCGTTTGTTTGCTAGTTTGTGTGGAAAGTGGATCATAGCATGTCGGCGTTCTTCTTGGTAGTTTTAGTCTAATGTGTTACATTGAGACAGCGCCTGGATACAGGCAACAGATGGGTTTAAAATATCCAGCAGCAATGCAGTCATTTCATATACAAGACATAAATAATGCGGACAAAGTGTCTCTCGCTGCAAAACATTTAAATCTCCGTAGCTCCAGCGCTATGTGCAAAAAGTTAACGTGCAGCCCTGTTATTTATTAGGGACCTTGGCCAACGTAGAAAGATCAAACCAAATCTGGTTTGTTCGTCTAATTGAGACCTACAAATCACGCGCTGACACCCTTGACCTAAATCCAACAGGAAGTGAGCTATTTGCCCTTTGAGCCCTATACGGGACGAGTGTATCTCTCTATTGGTATGCTCAGATTGACGATTGGACCCACGGTTTGGGAATGAGAGGGAGGAGTTGAAAGCCATCTCCATCTGCCTGCTCTTCAACTTGTCTCTCTCTGTCAGTGGCAGACTCAGAATGTTTGAAGGGCAGGGGTGAAAAGGAAAAAAAGGGCACCTACTGCATGACATGGGGGCCCATTGGTGTGCAAAAAAACTAAATTTGACCCCCTAAAATTTGACCCCCTAAATATGCTCAAAATCTCACCAAAATTGGCACGCATGTCAGGACTGGCGAAACATTTGATACAATGAAAAAATTAACCCCAAAATGGGCTCTCTAGCGCCACTGAGACACACTAAAATGGCTACTGCGGTCTGTAGGAATGTCATAGAAATATTAAACCAAAACTGTCTTGTTTGTCTCATAAAGACCTAAAAATCACACACTGAGACCCCTGACCTAAATCCAACAGGAAGTGAGCTAGTGCCTCTGAAAGTAACATGAGCAAATGTGGAGAAATTGTCAGCTGTGAGCTAGACATCGTAAACTTGCGACCAAGATCACATTTTTGACTCCACAAACATAAAAACTATATGTCTGCATTTGGGACAAGTGTATCTCTCTGTTGGTATGATCAGATTGACGATTGGACCCACAGTTTGTGAATTAAAGGGAGGAGTTTGACACATTTAAAGCCATCTCAATCTGCCTGCTCTCACTTCTTTTCTATCCCTCTCAGTGACGGACTCAGGATGTTTGAAGGGCAGGGGCGAAAAGGAAAAAAGGGCACCTACTGCATGACATGGGGCCCCATTGGTGCGCAAAAAACACAATTTGAACCCCTAAACATGCTGAAAAACTGACCAAAATTAGCATGCTTGTCTGGACTGGCAAAAATTTTGATGAAATGAAAAAATGAACCCCAAAAGTGCCAAAAGGAGCTCTCTAGCGCCACCTAAACACACAAAAATGGCCACTACAGCCCGTAGGAATGTCATAGAAAGATTAAACCAAAACTGGCTTGTTTGTCTCATCAAGACCTACAAATCACGCACTGACACCCCTGACCTGAATCCAACAGGAAGTGAGGTAGTGCCTCTGGAAGTAACATGAGCAAATGTGGAGAAATTCTCAGCTGTGAGCTTGAGTGGAGAGGGGTCTAAAATCGTCTAAACTAAACTTTTGTCTTTAACGGTCTACATGAGCTGGAGGCCGAGGTCCCGCCCAACGCTGCTTGCAGCTTTAATTTTATATAATTTTTCACTTACATTTTATGCAGATGTATATTCCCAAACCAGGAAAAAAATCCCCGTCTTTGCATTTTATTTTGATCACAGCCTTTTTTTATGAAAGTGCTTGTGACATCTCAAATGCGGCTTTAACTTGCAACTGAACATGTAGTCTATTTTGAAAAAAAAGAGATATATATTGTGTGTCACCATTCAGCCTGAAAATGCTGAGTTATGAATTTTTGTCCGTATCATCCAGCCCTAACAACTAGCATGCTGCAAATGTTAGCTAGCTAAACATGCTGTTGCACTATTCATTGATGATTCATTGTATGAATAGAGGTGTACATTTATCAACCTGTTGGCTAACTTGCTTTTATGCTTACTTCCTGTGGCACAGTACATACGGCCTGTCCAAAATCTCCTGCACAAGTTTTTTTAATATACTTAAGGCTAATTCTGGACTGAAACCAAAAAACGTAAGGAGGAGTTTCACAAACACAAAGAAGATCACTAACTTCTTGTTGACTTGCATATGTACACAGAACTATGTGGAAACAAGGCCCTAATGGACGCGGTTTTTAACACAAGGGGGAACGTTGTGAAAAGTTCTCAATTGCAGAAGAACTATGTGATTAAGTTAAGGTGACAAAACTTCTTGGTTAGCTTTAGAAAAAAAGATCATGCCTTAGCTTCAAATAAAGTGCATAGTTACTAATGTGATGTAGCATACCTCACGTGACACACGTCACATGTCACATGGAATCATTCACGTGACATACGTTACCACTGTTGAAATAACTCTAGCTCAACTTCTGGTTTCACACATGACATGACCCGAAGCAGACTTTGTTGCTCTTTATACTACATCCCCCAACCTATTTGCTCTCGTAACAATTGTTACGGTCACTAGAGGTCGTCACCTAAAAAAAAGCATAAATATGGGTCGTAATTTCTGCTTGTAAAAACAACCTATGTGTCATATTTTGGAGAAGGACAGTTTTAAAATAACACCACACCTGTCTCTGAGGCATTACCTTGTCTACAAACTCTCATCAGACATATTTAGTCATCACAGGTTGCACGTGTATCCACAGCTAGTGGTGTGTTAGTGTGCACCTCTCTTGGCTGTACACTACATGTGACACAGTGGCCTGCTGAGATGCACATTTTCCATAAAGGCAGGCACAGGAGGGTATGAATGGACCCCTGTGGTCTCCATTTCTAGTGTCCTCTATTGTTTTTGGCCATCCTTCGGCCATGGCTGTCTGTCAGTGCTAACAGAGCAGGAAAACAGAAAAATATCAGCCTTCAGAGCACACACTGTTTCTTGACGCAATGCAGCCTATTATCACCCTGGTATTTCTGCTAACAGTGGAGAATACAGTAGCCTGCTTTCAGAGTGTTACATAAAATGTAATTATGCATGGTATTTCAGAATGTGTTGTTCTGCGTAAAATGTCAATGGATCATGTGTACAGAGAACAAACGCATTACAGAGAATCTTAGTGCATGACAGGAAGCCTACGACTTGTCAAAAGTTCCCAAATTCAGACAGTTGATATTCTGGTTGCTGGCTGGGATGCTCCAGCGCTCCGCTGAAGCTGAGCAGGCTCCAGTTGATAATCATCTGCTTTGTGGCGGGAAGCAAGGGGAGATGGAGCAGATGGCACTAGTTTTATTTTGCCGCGGATGCTTTCTCTGAATAAGGAACGCTCTAGTGAATGCCAAGCTCTGTGGGAGAGGAGAAGCAAATTGAAGCCCTCCTGCACTGCACTCCTCATCAGGGAAGGGGCTATTGTTATGTGTGTGTTCCAATTCCAGAGTGACGGCCGAGTTCTGCTGGTTCATTAATGTCCTGAGCTTGGGGATGGACAGGCCACGCGGGAATTTCATGACCTCACTTGCTCATCCATTCCCACCCCCCACCCCCCTCCTCACTCCCTCACTAACTCAGGCTCTCGCTGAGTCTCTACGTTGATGAGAAGTGATTATGTTGTTCCAGGAAATAACTGGGAAAAACATTACAACTCCAATTTAATTAAAGAGTAATGACTCAGTGTTTTAGTTACCAATGGCTCTCACCCTGAAAGGAATCGGCATTCCACTTCCAGTGCAGCCCTGATTCATCACTTCCTAAGGAGATAGTGGACCCCAAGTACACAGAGAACCACTACAGTTTAATCACGTTTAAATCCAAATCGTTTTTACAGAAATGAAAGAGAGCTTCGGATGGTCCAAATGTCAACTTTGGTGGCATTTCAGCAAGCAAAGATAATGAGAAACCAGAGGGAGTTTATATCATATAGCGATAAGAGCCCCCCAGCCCAGCCCATTTGAATGTAATTATGAAAAATTTGGGCAAAAGTATAATTCAGGTTCAACACAGTTGACCTTAATGTGCCGCCTGACAGTTATCTGAATGAAGTAACTCACTGTTAATGGAATTTGTTTATGCAGGAAAGAGGTCAGTGGGGCAAAAGCTCAAAGGTCGTCAGTGAACAATAGTAAGTAGAGCAGAGTGAGGCAAGTATGAAGGGTATGAGAAATTAAGAGACAGAGGGATGGAGTAAAATCCAAGAAGAGAGTTTCTGATAAACACTCAGTGTTTAGGACAGTTTGTTAAAGACGGGAATCAAGAAATCCAAATTGTCCAATCCATCAGAATTGTATGCCTCCAAGCTCATCAATTCTTTATATCAATGCTGGCATGTTTTTCTCATAGCTGTGCAAAACAATCATGTCGAACTCATGAGTCTCCTAACTTCGCCTTACATCAAATATAGACTCACAAGTCAGTCTTTAGATGCTTTGCTTAACTAAAGACTGATGACTTTCTTCCTGATTTTGTGGTTAGATGGGCGGATACAATTTCAGAGTTTAAAAAAACTCCCTACGTTGCAGAACCAATAGTAAATCTGCAGGGCGGTCCTTCGGTGGCTCGCTGAACTCTTGTGCTTGTAAACATAGTCCCACTAGAAACACGTGTAGCGGTACAAAATGGCTCAGCCGTGCTTGCAGAAAACGCAGTCAAAGTTAGTGGGTGTTTGTCGCTTTTGCGGCGTCACATTCTCGCCAACTAAAAGAAACAAACATAATCTTTTACAAGGCCATGACTCCGCTTTTAGCTATATATATATATATATATATATATATATATATATATATATCACATTTTTCACATCACTGTATCACCGTTTGGACTAATCCGATGTTTGTAAAGTCTATAAACACAATGATTGAACAAACATTACTATTTCTGTGTGCACGTTTAGCTGGGCTAACCATTAGCTGTTAGCCCTGTTAGCCCTGTTAGCCGTTAGCGGTGTCTGTAATAGGTAATAACTCATTAAACGGTCCGTGAAAACAATATCTTTTCCAGCGGATATCTTAGTTACAACATGATTGAGCTAGCAAAGCAGTTTTGTGTTGCTATGTGTGGTATTTATTCAGTTTTGGGAAATCAGCTGCAGCTGACAGGGACAGCTAACAGCAGCGGCAAAGCTAACATCAGGACGTCATCTGTTAAAAGCCTCTCGTTGTCGGATACGACATGAAATTATTCCAGTTAGCTCAATAATGTTGCAGACATTCGCTGGAAAAAAGAATTTCTTCATGGATGAGCACACGTTTGATAAAACGGAGTTAAATCTCTCGGCATCCATTTTCAAACAAACAGAGAGCTTCTCTGTTTGTTTGTTTCCTTGCGGACGAGAAAAGGAGGAGCGCACACTCCGAGAAGGCGTGTCCTTTTCAAAAATGCAAGAGGTGTTGCTTTGTTGCCGGCCGTTTTCGCCGGTGTGTTAAACACACTTTAGAAAGGAGTGTCCCAGACTATCAGAAGGCGGAGATCTGTGATTGTCTGGTGGCGAGACTACATCAAATACATCTCACACTGGAAGAGATACTTGGACGACATATTCTTCATTTGGACAGGTTCAAAAACAATGCTGCTAGAGTTTTACAGTTTCATTAACTCCAAGAACCAACATCTTCAATTCACATTGTCATCTGACCATAACAAAATGAACTTCTTGGACATTTTGGTCATCAAAGAAAACAACAATCTCAACACGGACCTGTACCGTAAACCCACAGACAGAAACTCATTATTACACGGTGACTCTTACCATCCTACTGTCCTTAAGAAAAATATTCCACTCTCCCAATTTAATCACATCAGACGGATTTGCAGCTCTGATGAAAGCTTCCTAACACAAACAAAAGAACTTGAAAAAAGATTCAAACAAAGAGGCTATAAGAAGACCTGGATCCACAATGCCTCTTCACGTTTTTCTAATATATCACAAACTGAATGTCTGACCTCTACAAGACCCAAAAGAACAGACAATGGAGTCATATGTGCCATTCAGTACTCACCTGTATCCAAAGACATTGAAAAGACTATTAAAAAACACTGGCACATAGTGGAAACGAACCCTATGCTTAAGAACTGTCTTTCAAAACCCCCTCGAATAGTACACAAACGACCCCTGAATCTGCGGAACATGTTGGTGAGGGCGGACCTCCCCCCCAACCACCACCATCTCACTTTCTGAGTGATATACCTTCTGGCATTTATCCATGTGGTCGCTGTCAACAGTGTCATTTCACTCATAAAACCAATTCACTTTATCATCCTCATACAGGAAAAAAAATGTTAATCAGTGGTATCATCACATGTTCAACCTCTAATGTCATTTACATGTTAAAGTGCCCATGTGGACTGTCTTACATTGGGAAAACTACAAGACCTCTGAAAACCCACATAACAGAATGTAGCTTCTAGTCCCGTGGCTGTACATTTTTTCAAAAGCAAAACACAATATTTCTACTCTAAAATACGTTGGAATAGAAACTGTTAAACATCCACGCAGAGGGGGGGACATAAACACCTTGCTACTTAAAAGGGAATTATTCTGGATACATACGTTAAGGGCCCTAAAGGGCTTAATGAAGAGTTTGACATCAGACCTTTTCTGTGATTTGTGTACTGGGTTTTTTCATGTGGTTCTACCTTATCTGTTTCTTCATCAATAATGTGAGTGCAATGTAAGGTGTTTCTATTTCCCTGACTAAAAATTTACATAAGAGGCGCCTCTTATAGGTAGTACAGTATGACGGCTTCAAGCCTGAGTCCTTGATTGTGAGTACTTCTACTTTGGGGTATGTATAAAATATGTAAATTGTGTGTATATATATATCTTGGATAATATGTCTCTATTTGTTATGCAAGTATGGACCTTTTGGGCTATTTTGTATTCACTGATCTTGTACTATATGATGTGTACTTTCATATTTATGTAGGGTGACGTTTTTTACATATATGTGTACTCTAGATATGTGTGTACTTAAGGTCACTCTTCATGTTTATGCTGGACTACTGTATTTATATTAATACATCTTTGTATTTTTTCATTTCTTTATATGTCTGGTTTGCACACAGCTGTGATTCATCTCACTGATTACGGTGGGTATTTAAAGATGGCGTTTCTGTGTGTATCCTATTACAAGTCTGAGGAAGAGCCTGCGTTGCTCCAAACGTCACTTGACAGAAAATTAAATGGATTAATGGGAGCTCTATCGGTGTGCGGATCATTTTTTCCTTTTTTGATACATGTTAGAAGTTTATGATCCAGCACCCTTTCAAGACTTCAGTCGTCTCTCATTTCATCTAGTGTTCAAGTTCAGCGATAATAACGCAGTTGCACTGACACTGAAAACCTGTGTAGACCTACTTTATTTTCTCCACAGAAATTTGATCAGGACTCAGCAAGGAAATCCAATAATCAGAACTGATAATGGCGTCGGCATCAATAAAATCTTATCAATTCCCATCTCTATAGTTCTGCCCCTATCCACCACAATGTCCTCCTCTCTTCACCTCCCCCTGGTCCCTTCTCATTGCCATTTGAAGCGAGCCTTCTGTCCTGTATGTACGTAATCCTACAGTACAGTGCTCACTCTGAATGCTTTGTCATTGCAGCCCAACACGTCACAGTAATCTGTCAAATGAGCAAACCGTTTTACTCCGACTTCCTTCTGGGATCTCACTGTTATCATTTGTTATCAATGGAGCCCTCTGTGTAAATGGAGGCAGACTGTGGTGCAGTTTAGATCCCATTTCACACATGTAGCAATCAAACCGAGGTAGCCGAGGCAGTTTCATCTTTTGTAACGGCGCTGAAAGCGCCTGATGAATCAATACCGTTTGATTTAGAGTGTTGCAAAAATTGTACAGACAATGCTGTCCTACATCACACAATATGTGATTGATATGGCTGATTTATACAAATGTAGCGAGGCCATCTGAGGAGCAGGCTGACGCCCCCTGCCCATGTGCCATCTTTCTGTGCTGGACATGGACACTGGCACTGGCCAGCATAAATGATTGAGTTGGATGTCAGAAGTAGAACTCTTGCCAAGGGGCCACAGCATCCATGCTAATGGGCTGATGGAGCCTAATCTAAATAAGTGTGAATAAAAGGGCTTTTACTGTGAGTGCTCACATCTAAAACAGAGAAACGTGCTGGAAATGGCTCCATCTTAATCAAACAGTACGCAAGACAGAAGTTAAATTAATTTCACTTTCACCATTTAGCTTTTACCTTGATGTCAACTATTGCTGGGAAAAGTACATTGGTGTGTGCCAGCAGTTTCACACACATCTTGCTTGTGCACTGTTTGTTTGTTTTGTAAGTCCTTAGTCTCCCGAAGCCCATCTGAGATCAATCACTAGGCCGAGCATGATGGAGAGGCCTGTCAGAGCTCACTGTTGTGGCCTTGATTCAGTAAAACAAATAAAACAGGCAGAGGCATTACAGAAAGGTCCAACACAAGCTAGACAAGAGACCACACCAAAGAGCATTCAGAGAAAGGGGTGAATAATGAGGAGGGGGATAAATGTCAAAGAGCAGGGCAGGAAGAAAAATGATGATGAAGACGAGATAGAGAAAGGCAAATGTATACAGAGAAAAAGACAAAGTAGAACAGAGTCGGACATACAGGAAGCAGCAGGCACAGCGCTGTTGTCTGCCTACGTTAGCCCAGCTCAGCTCCTCACCCTGTTTCTACTCGACAGCATGTCATCAGTGCAGCCCTGCTCTGTTTAAGACCCTGCTGTGGATGCTGCAGTGCATGGCCATGTGATGAAAGGGAGGGGTCCTGTGAGATATTTAATGCAACTCCCCTCACACATCCCTTATATTCTATTATGTCATAGCACATCAGCATAGTGCTAGCCTGAATAATACCTTTTCTCTGATGATTATGTTGGCCATGTAACCCGAGCACTGCAGCACTCCGCCCGCCTTGGTTGATTCAGCAGCATTTACAAGACTACATATGACAACGCAGCATAGCTCTAAACCCCAACATAACATAACCTGAGGAAGCCATTATACACCCCTGTCAGCACTTAACCTTCCCCCAGCACTTCAAAGAGACATTCAGGAGTGGGTAGCTCGGAGGTGAGGCCCCCCAGGGAGGCCCCTGCCAGACCCCAGACCCAGCACTCAGCACCGCCAGATATAGCACCAAGCTCACACATCAAACTACTTCCTGTGGTTCTACTCTACTTCATACTGCACATGTGGAGGAGATGATGGCATGCACCCTGTTGGCCACACTGGTCAGAGAGAAGTAGAGGTCAGAGTTCTGCTTTGCACCAGTAACTCAGATGAATCACATGAAACGTATTTCTTTTTCTTCAACACAGCGGAAAGTTCAAGAAGCTATGGTCAAACTGCTACCACCGTGTATTTCTGTCATGGTGAAAGAAATAATCTGCTGCGTTTCTAATAATGATGACACAAGGTTTTCTTGGTATTACAGCACTCACCTTTTCTCCTTATAAAGACGTACAAACTGTTCTTTTTATCAAATGATAAGACAGTATGCGGTAATAACAAGAATTTTTCATATTGTTCACATTTAAGCAAGAACAAGACTGAGTCAAAGCCCAATGAAAGGATATTGTATCAACATCAGAGAAACTGACAATGACTGATTTAAATAATTCAGATAAGTGCACTTGGTATGAAGCAAAGCAAGATTCTGCCATTATAAAGCTCAACTCTGAATGCATGTTAACAGAAGACTTTTTAAAAGCTTTCACTTGTTAAAGGAACATGTCACCCACAAAATGATCATCTGTTTATCAATTAGTCACATCGCTCAAAGTTGAATTCAGGAAGAAAACTTTATGTTTCTTCCATGGCTCCACGATAAAAGAAGCATCCAAAAAAGGCAGACATTACATTTTCATTTTCACTAAAACTGTAATGTTATAACACTTGTGCATAAATAGCACAGGGGCACTGCTCATCCATGTGTGAGACTGTTTATGCCGAAGACTTTTAAATAGAAAGGCTTTAGCAAATATACTTGTGCTTGGGAAGTGATGAGCACACAACTGGATAAATGAGACTTGGATTATACTGCACAAGTTGAGTGAGAGCTTGTAAACGCATGTTTTGATATAGTTTTGCTGTTATAAAATGCACAACTCTATGACTTTAATTCATCAAGAATTTTCTAGGTTTTGAGGAAAAAAAGTGTTCTTCCAGATTTCAACATAACACACTGTGAGTAACTGATAAACAAATAATCATTTGGGAGGTGAAATATAAAGTTCAACTTTTCGCTGATGTAAAAGGCCTTCAAATTATGGCTTTCACAGTATCTTCTTAAACTGTATTTTCTCTCCTAAAACATTAACCACAGTGTCTTGCGAAACATAATGAAAATATTGATTTTCAATGTTTCTTGTGACAGCATCATACTAACTCAGTGTTTCTGTCACACTGAGATGCTGGTCATCATTTTAATGAGAGAAGTTTCTCCACATTATCTGTTTGTTTGTCAAGTAATGAAAAAATGTAACAATACACTACAAAAGTAGCTAATAACAAAAAAATATCTCATTAAAACCAGAAAACTTGTGGTGATGAACTTCTCATTATAATGCAAGAAGGAGCAGGTTTTATTTGTCATGTTGGCAGCCATGTGCTGCCGTACAGCTGCAGCTGCACACAAGTTTGCTTTTTCCCTTTGTGTGGGAGGGCATCTTTGACTTTTTGCCTTTCTGCTCCCTCTGAAACTTGGTTTCTGGGTTCACATCCAAAAGAAAGCAATTTGCGTTTGACTCCTCATCTTGGCATTTTGCTTTTTTTTACAGCAAAATTGACTTCTGATCTTGCATTTGAAATACGACTTCAATATCATGATTTTGACAGGTGAAAAATTCCCTGTGGTGAGCATATTTAGCATATGCATTTGCATCATTAAATTCCTGCGGTTTACAGTGCTATATGTGAATAAATACATATTCAAATCAAATGCCGTCCAGCTAACTACAAAGAATCAAAGAGCCACAGGACTGTTTTTCATTTCAGTGTTTAAAAGATGTGTGTGCGACATGTGTATGTAAGTGCATAAATAGTTTCTATAGTGCTCTTACAGTAAAACTGACAAAGAGTTCCTCAATAATCAGAAATCTTGGCAGAAGACAAGGTATCTGTGCCCGACTGGCAGTATTTACAGAGAGGCCTGTATAACACACCACAATTCATGTGCATTTATTAGCCCTGAGGGGTCCATTCATTAACTGATTCAGCCCTGATACAGAACACTCATATTTCTATCAGTGTTATCAGGCACATGCTGCACCCCTGGCAGTAATATCAGGAGGATCCTGCTGTAATCTAACTGCCCTCCAGCTGCATCCTCCATCACTGCAGTGTTAGTCTTGCTGATGTCTCTGACCACACACACACACACACACACACACACACACACTCACACTCCTTATATCACTGGATGAATAGCAACGTAAAGAAATATGTACAGGTCGGTTCAGACAGCAGGAATGGAGGTGTCATCTCATTTACCTTGATTTACATTTCATCTGTGTGCTATTTGCATAGGTCACACACTCTGTGCTTCAGTTACACGTGGGCTGTTAGCTATTTATTAAGGTGCCATGTTTGATGTGTGCTGTGCCGTTAATGATCCAAGGCAGGGTTTTATAAATACATAATGATGTTTACCATGAGATTGGTGAGATTTTCTCATTTAAATTTCATAATAAAACCAAGGTTGTTGGCTCAGGAGGTTTAGATTGATATTTAATCATGCCTCTGAGATGGCTCAATATCTGTTAATGGAAACTGCCAAAGAATTACAGTACGCATAAACATGTAGCAGCGCATAAATTCTGACAGACACACTGACAGTGGGAGCATGTCGTCGCCCCACCATGAAGAGCTCCATGTGAATGGATGGAGGTTTGGCTCATCTGCAGTGCGCCGGAGTCTCACGGGCTGGCAGGGCTCCAGTCCTCTGCTCGCTTATTCATCTCTTTTTCCCACTGCCAACATAGTCTGACACACACACACACACACACACACACTCAGACACACACATGCATTTGGCACATCCTCGCCCACCAGAACAATACCACTTGATTCACACAATGTCATTAATCTAAAACAAACCAAAATTCAGAGGCACCAGATGATGGCTGCAAAACAAATTATGCTAATTGATGTTTCAAAATCAATGTCTTCATGAAGATAAGCGCAGTGCAATGTACAATCAAAGTCCATTAGAATTACAGCACTTTACAATTCAAAGTCCACCAGGCTGATTCCCAAAGGTGTGCAGGAAATGGACTAAACTCGACATCCTAAAGAAAATATTCAGCCATGAGAGTAAATTATGCATACAAATGTGCCACAGGTTCGAAAAAATGCTATGTAGATTTGCCAGTTAGGTGGTTCAGGGTGCGGAGGAAGTAAATAAATAATCCTGTTTAATAATTCATTGAAATTCATGTTGCTTTGCCTCCAGCCTTGAGAGTATTTAGAATGCAGCCTGCAAGGGCGCTGCTTCTGACTTGTGGTGGTGTGTGGTAAGATTATTGAAAATTGGAGAAAGCTCAAGTGTTTCTGCGCACACACTCATCCACATGTAAAAATGCAGAGGTTCAAAAACTATATATATACCATGTATGATATGTTCTATAGAAGAGTAAAAAGCGTGTCTGTCAACATCTTATCCCCTGTTTGCTCCATTTCTCCACGGAACGACAGATACAATCTCCAGAGTGTGAAGAGAAGTTCACACAGGGCTTCAGGCTGGTGAATACACTGAAGTTGAGAAAGATGGCAACGCAGGCACAGAGAGGACTGCAAATTGGATCTAAAAGTCTTCCAAGGCGAAGGGAGGGAGAAAATAAGAACAGAGAGACAGAGGGATGGAGAGGAGAGGAGAGGAGAGGAGAGGAGAGGAGAGGAGAGGAGAGGAGAGGAGAGGAGAGGAGGCTTAAGGCTAGTGATCCATGTGTGATCCATTACTGATGATGTCTTTGCTTGATAGAATTACACCAGCAAATAAAATGATCTGGTATTTCTCTTTGACAGTCTGTGTGCGTGTGTGTGTGTGTGTGTGTGTGAGCAGATTCAGCGTAAATGGTCACTCTGTCCAATTCACTCACATCTTTACCATCTGTAATGCAAGAATTTGTCGGCTGCATATCCGTAACACTCCCAATTCTTTATGGATGCAGTTCATACAGTTAAATTTTGTGACAAGTGCATGTAGCTTATGCATATTAAACACGTGAATAACTGGAGGGGGACTGATGATTAAGAGAATACTGTGAAAACAGCATCTTCCAGTACTTGCAGGGTACAGCTTAGATTCTGACACCGCCTGTCTCTGTTAATGCCTATTAACAAGACAAAGTTAGCGACTCTTTCGCATTTTCCCCTCTGTTGGCAGCTGAGAAATGAACGCAAAGATTTGATTAAATTAGAATGGAAAACACAAGCTGTGAATTAGGACTGAGGCGCAAGTATTCAGATGTTTACTGGGATTAATTAGGAGTAAAAAAATTTTGGCATGTGTGGCTATGTGTGTTGTGTGCAGCCTTCTCCGAACCGCACTAACGTTACTACAACTGATTTAAATACAGAAGTGCCTTAAAGAGCAGTTATTACAATAGTTTAATTGGCTCAACCTTTCAGCTTGCAGCAGTTTCTTTTAATTAGTTTTCCTGTTAAAAAGGCAGCTTACACCTTACCTTGTGATACACACTTTTGGCAGGACGGGTGCAAAATGTGTAAACTACACACAACATTTTCAGGTTGTTCGACAAATGGCTCCATCAGACATGTAAAATCAAACCCCCCCAAACCAGCAGAGAGGCATTCAACAGGAGGAGCAGAGGAAGACTCTCACCACAGTACAACTAACTGTCCTAAAGCAATGCTCATATGACCAAACCACCAAAACAACTGCACATTATCAACACGCACACTGCAATTACCTCAGATAAGCACTAAAAAAAAGGAAAAGCATGTCATCTTTTATTGTCATACAATCTAATTGAAATTGAGGAATTATTCAAGTCAATGTTAACAATTTCTGAATAACTATATCAAGTTTTGCGTTAAAAAAATCTATCTAAGTTATGACAAGAAAGCCCAGTTTGTCAGGAAAATTAGTGACAAGGTTATACAAGAGCTAACAGGCCTGCTATCAAGCCAAAAGGTTTCGCTCTCTAGAGCATCATTGACATCCAAGGTAATGTCAGCAGAGATAAGCTGTTTCAATTGATGGACAAGTTTCTCAAAAAGAAAGGAAACAGTTAACATAAACATTGTAATATAATTCGAGAGGCTGCGTTATCTGTGCGTGACTAAAGGCTAATCCAGTTAACTAGGCTAAGGTCAAAGCTAAGCTAACAGGGCAGCAACAAAGGTGGCCCCAATAACCAGGCCAATGAGAAGAGCGCCAGCCATAAAGTGAATTTCTGAAGTGGCCCAAAAACTGGAATTACATCCATCCCTGTGGCCCAAAAATACTTTTTCCTATGGACTTATATGGCAAAAAAAGACATCTGTAAATCAGTGGAAAATCTTTTCTATTATCACAACCCCCACGAAATCTGTGTCATGACACAATCAGAATTTGATGCATTTAGAAAGTATAGAAGAGCTGCACAATTAAATTACTTTATCCCCATTCAAGTTAGCGCAGCACTAAACCAGAAATAGCCGGCTCGGCCTGCCGGATCTCCAGTGTGCCTGCTCTATGGGCCACACAAAGCGGAAGCAGTGCCGATCATCCGAGTAATTTTATTTTATTATAAAGCCAGGGATATGGATTCTTCTGTTCATGTCTTTCACAACTAGCTATAAAAAGCTTTTCCTGTTTCTCTCCTTATGTGACACTGCAATCCCTCAACCACAAGGGGGCGACTGCTGATGACGATGTTGATGACGCAATATTGGTCTGATGACGTCTGTTCTGACTTTAACATCTTCACAATGACTCAACATCACAGACAGTACTAGTAGATTTTCATGGAAATGACCTTGGTAAACACCACACACTGCAATGCATTTGAAAATTCCCACAGTTTAAGGTAATTCCTTTGTATACACTGTTATGCAGCTTGCCTTGTAGATCACACACATGACTGCACTGATGTTCAGGCCTTCTTCCAACTCCTCCTCATTTTTCATCTTACATGCTGCAGGGCCTGAAGGTGGAAAAGGGTCTTGTATTGTTGCCAATATCCACCCTAGCTCTACAATAATGAGCTCTATGGGCCTTGAACCTGACCGAGGCAGGAAGAGCTATCGGTTAAAAATAACAAGCACAGCCATCGCTGTGGTCAAAGCATCACATGGTATTTCAATAGTTTAATACAATCTTGGAACAACATTACAAAAATGCAAATCAAGCCGTGATTCACCACATGAAATCTGGAAACCCACCAGATATCTACGGATGGTTGATGTTTATTCATGACAGGTGAGTTATACACAGTAGGCCTATGGCCCTGCAGGGCAGCAGAGCTTATTCAACCAGGACGTTTAACTCTCAGCTTCAGAATGATACTTTTAGAGAGCTGTTCAAAGCTTTCCATGTCCTCTGGTTAGAATGCAGACGGCTGGATTAGAAATGACTACAGCATGTTCAGCCAGTAACCTGTGGGCTGCAAATCAGTACAGACATGAACTATTGTATGCAAATTCCATCAACATGACAATCTCTGTTTTCAACAAACACAGGCATCAGCAATAAAAGAGCACCACACTACAGAGCTGGTGTTGAACATCCCTCATTTATCTGCGGCGGCACTGACATGTCATCATTTGGGTTAGCCTTGATGTTAGATTGGTTTACACAGCTATAAATTTGACGCTGCATTTAAATAGGTACCTGCATGTAACTGCCAATCATTCACTTTGCCACAGCCCTGTGGTGGCTGTAATCATCATGACACAGTAATATGGCTACATCCGTTTTTTCTTTTACCCATGCTAAATTGCTGTTTATGGCAATAAGAAGGCTTCTATTCCCAGAGGCCACAGTTAGTCAGACTGCCTCTTATTGTCTCACTGCTGGGTTGTGGTGCAGAGCGCAAACACTGTCACCAACACCAACCCCCCCCCCCCCCCCCCCCCCCCCCCCCCCCCCCATCCCTCTCTTCTCTGTTGGTTCTCAGAGCTATTATTTTTATCTGAAAACCTATACGAGGCAACAGAGAGAAAAGAGACAAGAGAAAGAAATGGAGAGGGGAGGGGAGGCACACAGAGAGACAGAGTGAAGCAGGGGAGGAAAACTGTGATTCTTCTTAAGCTGTGATCGATGCTACCAGCATGTGTCTGCGTTGCACGTTGGCAGCAAAAAGGAGGGCTCTATTGATTTGCTCCCATATTTCAATCAAAAAAGTGGGTTCTCAACCCCAGATTTTCCTCTGTACTTTTATGAATTACTAGCCTCTTACTAAATAAAGACTGGAATGCCAAACGTCAAGCTTAAGCATATTTGACAAAAAAAACCTCCATCTTGTTATGCAGAGACAACAAAAGACGCGTTGCAACTGGGACATCTTTGGCATGGTAATGATGTTTCATGTGGATTTCTGACTGTTGCTGGCCGATGGCTATAATCTTCTCACGGGTATTTACAATGCGCCTCTATCCAATTCACACACAAATAGGTCAAGAGGTGAACAAGCAGTATAAAAGACACAACAATTATTTTTTAATTTTTTTTCCCAGCAGTTCAACTATGTGCACGTTCCCCAGCAGAGATCAGAAATATACAGGTCTGCAGGTGGATTGTTATAATGTAGACGAAACCCATCTGGAGGTCAGAGCTAATAGCATAATGACACATTTAACATTTGTGCAGATACCTACAGGGGCCCCTGCTACAACGCATTAACCTCTACAGTGTTGAAGTGTGTGTCACTCTGTGTGTGTGTGTGTGTGTGTGTGTGTGTGTGCGCATGTGCCTGGGATACAACATGTGTATGTGACCTGCTCTTGAGTGCAGCTCTAAATATAAATCAGACAAGTAAGTCGTGCTTCGTTTGGTGTCTTAGTTTTTGAGGAAATGGATTCATAAGGGAGTCAGAGGTAGCATGATGAGCTCCCGCAGGTTTTGAGAGAGAGAAAGCGACATACAGAGAGACAGCTGAGATAATGTGTTCATGGTAAGAAAGCAAAGTAAGTGATAAAAACATGAAAAAAAAAATTCCAATTCTTTACTGACATTAGTGCTGGAGATGAGAGGGAGCGGGAGACAGAATGGATTAAGTTGCATTACAATTCCACAGCAGAACATCTTCTGTTTATTCTGGTCAGCAAAGCATATTTGCAGATTTGTCGGCCTCCCACAGACAAATCTGCATCACAACAGGATGGAGCATGGTCCCGTATTGTGATTTCCAAATCAGCCATCTGAAACCAAGCCAGAATGAGCTCTTTCAAACAGACAGTCTGTAGAAAGTGTGACTGAGTTCCCTCTGCTGTAGTAACAATCATATTTTTTTCAACAAAGTAAGCCAGTCATTGCACAGGAGGTGACACACATCGAGCAAAACTGCACAACAAAACCTTTTCTATAACATGAAAACATGATTAAAAGAAACGGCTTCCTCTGAATCCTAATTGGGAAGTTTCATGGGAGGAAATAGATTGAAACTCACACAGAGACACCTCGATGAGTGAAGTACAATCTGTGAAAATTGTAAAAAGAAAACTTAAAAAAAAAAACTGAAAATGGTGAAATGTAAATTAAATGAGATGAGATGAGCTGCATAAGAAATAGTTCCCAGCAGTGGGCATCCACAAGTCACTGTGCATGAGGAAATAAGCCTGCACACAGCCTGCTTTTTGGATCAAAATAGACAGCAAATTGATACAATCAAATCCAAAAAGCGTCACCGCCATAGGAGATGCAATTTCCGCCCTTTTTTCCATGATGGAGTCAGGATTTGTGTTTCTATTTTCTTTTATGGTGCTGTCGTTTCCCAAACTGTTTTCTTTTATGTGCCTCAGAGCCTGGTGAAAAATGGCAGAGATGCTGTATATCTTTCAACACCAAGGCTAATCTGCAGCTTGCACACACACAGTTTATATGTTGCTGTGTATGTAATTGTTGCTGTGCCCATTCATTTGCTATTTAAAACAGTGAATAGCAGGGAAAGTGAAACAAGCACCAACTAAACTCTGATAGCACTTGGTATATACGTTGAGTATAGAGGTACAGTAACAATGTTAATCCTTGAAAGGGATTCTGATGTAAAAGAGTCAGGCTCCAGAGCATATCCTAATGCAGCATAATGTCCTCAATCCAGGCAGCTGAGTAGCGTGACGTCTCTTCTTCTGACAGTCAGCTTGTGAGCATTGAGCTGAGTTGCAATCAAGAGTGCAAATAATCTAATTTTCAACAGGAATTATGAGAAATATCAAAGCCCCCTGTTGTTTTCAGTCAGTATATTAACACCAAAATGTGCAATTTAATAAATGTCACATATTTTTATACATCTCAACAGTCTGTGAAAAATTGATTTTTACAGTTAAATCTCAGTGAAAATATTTCTCTACAGTTCCTCTCCTGGCATTGATTAAAGCCCTAAAAACTCATCTCTGTTCATCAACATTACATATTTATGAGATTTTCCCATAAAAAAAATCCCTTCATGCCTTAAAATAGCTTAGATGTAACTTTAAATCTTTGCCTCATTCGGTATGTACAGATCTGTGATTATGCAAATGAGTCCCCGCCTCTCCACCAGCCAGCTGCCTGCAACTCAAGCGTACCTGCTCACCTCTGACTCTGCTCATCGCTTTCTACAAACCTAAACACATAACACTAACAGATGACATGAGCCTTTGAGACATGAGACTGTCACCAAACAGCTAATAATGTGTTCACAAATTAAACCTTGTTTCTGAGTGATCACCAGCTCTGACATGCATAGCTACACCTGGCTTCTCCTCTAATACTTTTTACTTCACAAGCTGACAGGATTGGTTTCTTAGCAGGGTTGTGGATAAACTCTGTTGTCCACCTGCCACTGTGGCTGGTGGATAGCAAAATCTACCAGCCAATTTACCATTGTTATATTGGCTGGTGATTTTACCAGCATTTGGCAGGTGACTAGTGCTAATTTCCAACTCTGTTCCTTTGATATGTGGCATCACAAACCCTGGCTGTCTGAATCTGTGTTTTTGAGACTGTCATTGGTACACTGCAGTTCCAAGGTGGAAAAGCTCAGCCACTGACAGCTGACTTAACTCATGATTAGGGTTGGGTTTCGATACTTTTAAGCGTACCGACCATAATATGTTGGTACTGCTGAATTCCAATTCACGTTAATACAGTGGTGCCAAATGTCAGCACCTAAGAGCGCATCTGTTTGAGAATGCTGGGTTTAGACAAGAGGCCAAAGTGCCGTGGAGCGAGCCAAAGCCTGGAAGCCTGCCATAGAGCTCCAAGGCCGTCAACAGATATCTGCAGACCCGCTGGGTTGAACTTCAGACAGGAAGCAGAAGCACCCTGAAGCCAGGACGCCAGCTCCGGAGCTCCGTGGCTGCTCCGTTGGCTTCCCAGAGAGCAAAAACTATCACAGCTGTGCTGATCTGCCAAAATAGTAGCAGTGTCTGGTCTATTTTCTTTTCTATATTGTTTTGGTAATACCCTAGTATGACAGCTAGACGAGCAGGCAGACACACACACACACGCACACCAACACAAACACAGGCAGGCAGACAGAGACAGAAGATTAGCTCTATGTGTGATTAGAAAAGAGCAGAGGAGCAGAATTGTGTTTTAGTGTACTCACCCTCCCTGCAGCTTGTTTAAAAATTAAATTGTAATTACAGAGAAAGTTAAGTACTGAAAAAAAAGGGTACCGCTGGGTACAGGTACTAGTATCAGTTCAAATGTGAATGGTACCCAATCATGATATGTCTTGTAGCCTATTAAAACACTATATGGACGTGTTAACAAGGTTAAAAACTTGATTTTCACTGGACGTGGCCTTAAACTGTGAGGCACTACAGTACATCTCTGCTGCTGAGGTAAAATCAGTGCCTCTGATGAAAGTTGTAAATTAATATGGGAGTACAGAAAATCATAGTTCCTTTTAGATTAAAAAGTTTACAGCTTTACCACTATAAACAGGTGTGTCTCTCAGTGTGTTGTACACCTCTCTCTGTCTCATCCCTCTCCTTTGCTTACTAATGAGTCGTGAGATTGACAGCTGGATTACTGGGCTGGTTTGTAATCCTTTAATTTCTCTATTTAAGATAATCACTCTCTGGGATGGAGCGCTGCCTACAAACACATGCACACGCTAACACACAAATGCACAAAGTATGCTGTGCTCACATATAAATAAATAACTGTGTTTACGCATTAAATAAAAATGAACAAGAAAATATGGTAAAAACAAAAGCACGCCAACACCCTGATCAAATATAGATTCCAGGCTGAATTAATCCAAAGGACAAAGTCGAGCACAAGCTGCTCTCTGGCATGGGACCTTTTTGATATAAGAGTTTGTAGAACAAAGGCATCTTGACAGTGTAGTCTTTTAATTAAGGCGATAGAATAGCAAAAGCCCTGTGGCTTCAGAAATGGCTGTACAGTACAATACAGAGTGGCCCTCTGGAGATGCATTCAGCAGCTTAGAAGGATCTATGTGTTGAGTCAAGCCAAACGTAAATCATTTTGATTGGGCCATGTTTTTCATCTCGTGCAGTGCTGCAGACTGAGGATATGAGTGCTGGAGAACACGAGAGGTCAAAAGGCAACACAAGGTCAAACCGCTTGGCCGTAATTCATCAATAAAGTGAGAGGCTGTATGTCACTTTGAGCCCCTGACTCAGGAATGAAGAGGGGGCGGGAGAGAAAAACTAAGAGAGAGGGCAGGTGGAGATTCTCATAGATTCTCACACCTCATCACTCAGTAAATACTGACTGTAAAATTTGCAAACGAGGATCAGCTTGTTTGCTGTCTTTACAGGAGCTCGATTGGAGGGCTCACGGACAGACTGCCCTGGTAGCTTGGCACAAGGGACAGAGGTGTTAGCCTCCAACAAAAGGGGCAACGTGCCACTCGGTAAGAAGTGATACAGCCTCAAGCAATTTCAAAGTTGTCTTATTTACATGTTGTAGGGAGGAATCACCCAGTTTTGACAGGAGCTGGATAGTGTGTGAACCCCACAGCTTTACAGTTTCAGTAAATCCCTTCAAATTGTAGGGCTGCTTGTTAAAACACAATGTCTCCTTTTTTATACGTTAGTTACAAAAGATGAGATGAGCAGGTGGGGAAGCTTGTTTAAATGAACATTTACTGGGCTGGGAGTACAAAAGTAAAGTCATTTAACACTTGCTTACTTTTTTTACTAGCTTAATTTTGCTGCTGAGCAATTAGCAAAGTCATGTAATTAATGAGTAATGCGTAAGAAACAGAGTAATTAGTAGAGTTTTTAAGTAACTTTCCCAACACTGATGAGCTTATGGTTCTACCTCTAGCTCCCCCTGGCCTCAGTCTCCAACTCCCCTCCTCCACCTGTCCTTTTAGTGTCCAGGAGGAGGACTAGATACATCTGAGGACTTGTGGATCCTCTCCAACTGGCTGAGTTGTTAGAGATCCTCTCCACAATAATTAAAAAGGTGTGTCTCCACCAAACACTTTCAGCATAGTACCCTTGGAACTGTACAGTTTGTAACCCATATGAACAGGTGCCTAAATCTTTATGTAGGTTGGTTGTTACCACATGGTAATGGTCACGTCACAGCTCCATCCAGCTCTTACTGTGTTTCCTCTTTATCAATGATGTCAGCACATTGTTTATCGTCCACATATTTTTTTAAACACTTGTAAAGATGAAAACGCAGCAAAACATTCTCTCATTTTATACTTATGGTTGACTAATGTATGTAAATATGCCACCATGGGAAGGAACAGTGGTTACAGTTCACTGTAGTCAGTGTCCAGTATGAGTGTAGAGTGTAGATTCTCTATTAACCGACCGGATTGGTGTACTGGTACCTCAGCAGAGAGGTGATGAAAATACAGTACAGAATGGAACAGTTTCATCGTTACCATCCACAACTTTTGATAATCGAAGCACAAAAATAACCGCCCTAATATGTAACGAACTGACCTGAACTGAAAAGGGCTTCTTGTCATGCCCAGAAGTGGAACACAAGAATCTGATGGAGGCTGACTAGAGAAACTAGCTGGTAATGGCCACATACTGTAGGTAGATAAACGACGAAAGAAATGTGTTCTATACAGTATTTCAACACTTGCTTTTCTATTTCCCAATGTATTTTATTTCTAGGAGGAAAAAAGCTAGGCATGACTCAATGCCAATCACAGCTTTGAAAAGCCACAATTTCTGACTGATGATAACAGAAATGGAAAATTGGTTCAAACTGAGCTTTTCACATTATTTTCCAAGAGGCGAGTGTTGCAGTGAGCGCCTGCTCTCCTCTTTTCACTTTCTATTGCAGGGTTACTGCAGATAAAGCCCTATCTGTTTTTCTATTAATTGTAATAATAATTAACCATCCAATAATCCACCTAAATGACACTGAAGTGTGCATTGTCATGACAATACAAACAAGCAGGATAACAGGATAACAAGTGACTAATTTGAGCTGAAGAAACACCACTTCAATGCTGAAGACCTGATTTGTATTCAGATGCATGTAAATCCTGCGAGCCCAGAGGAGGGAGGGAACCTTTGTAATGAACTGGTAGATTGTGAGTTACACTTACAGCTGAAAGGTGAAGCTGAGGTCTCCCAGTGGGAAAATTGTTCATTTCTGCATTGCAACAAAAAAGCCAATAGAGTCTCAATCAAGCCCACAGATCGTTAAAGGGCACAGAGATGCAAAGCGCTAATACACATTGATTGTGAGGGAGGGCGGCCAATGAGAAAAAAAGAAAAAGGTTTTTGATAACAAATGCAAATGGTATTCAAAAAATGCAAGGTCGTCAAAGGTAGACACAATGTTCACTTCTTAAAAAGACTCCTTTTTGCTACTTTCTTTGATAGTATATGTTGAGCGAGGCATCCATCAGGCAGGTTAAACTGTAATTTAGAGACGGTTTCTAAGAAACACGCAAGACCACTTTCAACTTCATCCATAAATGTTTTTTTTATGAATTTGCCCTTGTCTCAACTCCAGAAATACAGTAGTAAGTCTCTAGTTCCTCCTCCAACACAGTCTCCTTCTTATCCGTTAAGCCCTTGCCAAGGACTCTCTTTTTTGGCCATCACCATAAGAAGTGCCTAGTTTCTTCTTTTCCCCTTATAATAACTCCATGATTTAACTCACGGCCGCCAGCTTTTGCAGATGCAATCTGAGGTCTGATAATACCGCTGATAGCTTTGTTTGAAGGTCAGAATCCAGGGCACAATTAGCTCACCTCTGTTTTGTCAGGAAATGTAGTTCTACTGCATAATCTCACCCAGTGGAGTGCAAACAGAGGCCGTGCACAGCGCTTTGAAAATGCAGCGGGAGTCTGAGACGTCAGGTTTGTCTCTGACAGCTCCTCACGTTGACAAGCAAGGAGGTCGAGATGAATCACGCCCGTTTCTCAGTGGGCACCGCATGGGAAAGCAATGAAACTATCTGTGTTGTAATGAAACTCTCGGAGAGCATATGCCGTGACCCGGCGACTAACCATGAGACTGAAGCTAATACCAATACCAGTACACAGCGAGAGGAGCTCAGTGGAGATCAGTGCACTAGAACTAATAAAATTCACATTCCTGACAAGAGGCAATAATATTTCTGCTGACAGCCGGTTTCCCATCTATCAGAACCCCCTTTTTTACTTACTACCTCCACTGAGGAAATGACTACAAAACAGGATGAAAAGGATTGTGCGGTGACATGTACTATATCTTGGGTGGCTTGCTTGATGGAATTGGCTCAGCATGTATGTCATGTTGTAGGGAGTTTGAGGGATATAGGAGCGTAGCTTGGTTTGGTAAGAAGGCAGGTGAGATAAAGAGAAATGATGTGGCTCATCTTCTGTACCTGTATTCTATCAGCTCGCCACAGACTGCAGGTCCTGGCTGCAGAGATGAAAGACTCTCTGGAGGACAAGAGAGACGTTCGTGAGTCAGAGGGAAAATGGCATCCCGCTTATCAAATGCCTGGAAACATAATCCCCCCCCCCCCTTTAGTTCTTGGGTCTGGACATACTTATGAAAGCCCTGTCACTTTGGATAGTAGGTTAGGAGTCAGGAGTTCTCCACAGCACAGCGAACGGCAAGCTGGCTGTTTCAAAGCAGATATGGCTCCTTGCCAGATTTTCCTGCTGTAGTCTAATTGGGGTCATGTTACAAGTCATTTTGTGTGTGTAACTTTTAGAGATGGAATTAAACAATAGGAAATCCAAGCCGAAAGCAAATAGTGGATGGAGGCATGATCCTCCTTAAATTAATCTTTTAGATTAAAGTACAGAGTGTGCAATTTTTTAACCGCAATAAGAAAGACCCAATTTTAAATTAAAAGCCCTGGGATGAAGGAACCAAGGAAAAGACACCCAACTGTGACTTTTCTCTCATAGAGCAAGTTCATCTCCTGAGATTCAAGAGACAACACAGGGACAGAAAATGAAAACAAGCCCATTCTCTTTGAAAGGGCAGCGTGGAGTCGAGGTGGCAAAGCACGGGCTTTATGAAAAGCTTTTGTATGCTTGGTTAAGGAATACAAACATCTCTTGTGATGCTGTCTGCCAGAAAACAGTTAGTTATCATCCCTTATTTTTTATTTATCTCATTTGCCCACAACAAAGTGGCCCTCTGCTGCATTTCTAAAGCCCGACATTGAAAAACTGACATCGATTTCTCTCCAAAAACAAGATTCCACCAATCCAGCAAATCCATCAAAGTCATTTTCTCTGTCACATAATCTCGGCGACATAAAGCAAAATATGCAGCCAGACGGGCATCTAAATCACACAGAGCAGCATTGTTCACTGTCTCTAAGGACTGGCGAGGGGCAAAGGGTAAAACTCATCACTGCTGTCTTTTCAAATATGGGTTGACAGTGACTTAAAGAGACACTATCCTGACTGAACTGTATTCCAAATCAATTTCTTTTGTGCTGAGGCCACATCCCCTTGTCCGTGTTCCTAGGTGTCTGTTCCGGCTCTTGGAGCGAGGTGATGGTTTACACAGCGATGTGCAATCACCAGAATATTTCTTTTCATGGCTTATCTGCCCACAGCGAGAATCTGCACGGACCACGACTCAAGGCCCGGCTGTCTGCTTGCCTGTGTGCCACAGCCTCCCCCTCCAATCCTGATCCAGCTCTCAGACAAACATCTCCATGGGAGCATGGGATGATTTATTCAGCACAACTTAGCGGCAGCGCAGAGATTTGTCAGTTAGTTAAACAAAGGTCTTTTATGGTCAACCACAAAGAAATAACAGCCTTTTTAACCTATAAAGCCAGCGAGGAACAACCAAAGGGGGCACTGAATGATGTATTACTATTCAAAAATGACCTTTCAAGTCTTGACCAGACACTTCACTACAGGGGACACTATAGGAAAGAAGCAATGTTTAAGGACCATACTAATGTTTTAGCAAATGTTGTGTACTTACTGCTAATTTACTATCATTTAAATCACTGCTGACCATTTTCAAAGCAATGCTGTTGTGTTTTAGACTTCTGAATGTTGGTGCAGCAGCACTGGTCTCCATTGATTGTCAATTTGTCACTGTCCAGTAAAAAACATCTCTCTCCAGATAGACACATCTATATGAGACTTCTAAAGGTTCTCAACTTGAAGAGTTTGACCTTTTTTGACTTTGAAAAACATATCAAAAAGAAACTATTTGAGAAGCGAACATCACACTCTGGTTGAACTGCTGAGTGGACATTTTTTGGCTATAAAGGAATGCAATGCAGAGGTATAAAAAACTGCAGTTTCTCGAATGGCCACCTGAGGCTGGCTCCAGAAGCGAGTCAATCCTGATAGACCCCCAACATTACAGCAGAAATAAATGTTTACAGCCTGGTGCAAAGATGGTTTTGGTCTCTATAGCTTCTCCCCCCCTTCTATTCCTCGTTCCTCCACAACTCCAACTTCTCACCTTCTCAAAACAGGAGTCCACAACCAATAGGTGACGTCACGGTGACTACATCCATTAATCTAAACAGTCTATGATAATATTTTGTGGGTTGAGAAATGTAACCTCCCACACAGGCTCAAAAACCATGTACAACTTGTATCACTGTTTTTGTTGCAGATGAAATTGCAGGAGTGCCCTAATGTTCTTGTGTTCAAGGTGTCGAGCATAAATTGCAACATCCCTGATTTGCATCGAGCAGGGGACCTTCGTTGCGTATCATTCCCCATCGCTCTATCACCCCCCATGTCCTGTCACACCTTTATTGTCAGCTCTATTCTTTATCCCATGGTGCTTCCTTAAACACATTCGAACATTTGAAACCCTGCAGTGTGCCTTGGAAAATAGTCAGTCATAACAGGAGGTGTGATAAAACACCATTGTGTATAGGGCTTACGTAGCTGGAGCATCGAGGAAAAATATTTCTAACACATTTAGTTAACTCAGATCGGTACAAATGAACCTGACATCAAAAATGTTAGTTAGTCCTAAAGTACCCACACACGATCAAAACAATAAAACAGGAAAGGAACAACTCCTCCTTCCACCTCAGCATGAAACGAGCTGCGGTCCACACATTGTTCAGCGACTGGAAACAGAGGCCTGGTTCGCACTGCACCTGCTGGGCCACAGCTCTTTAGTCCTTCCCCCATCGCTCACTGTCTATCTCTCCAGGGAGACAACAGCCACGGCCCACAGCGGTCCAGCAACCCCCTAGCCAGCTCTGGAGCATCCCACAACCTCCCTCATCTCATCCCTGGCCCATTCATTTTCATGGAAAGTGACAGTTTCAGGTTATACATATTGTGGCGTTGGTATTAAAGGCTTCCTCCCGCTTTGTATCCTACTGTATAGAAAACAGACCTTCAGTAAGGCCAGCCCCCGCACATTCATCATTGCATGAGGACTTACTGTAAGCTGCTGCAGCCCCTATCCATTTGAGTGGCCAGCTGGGAGGACAGCATGGCTCTCAGATTGATTTTCACGAAGAACAAACACAGAGAAAATGAAACCAAGAGACTGAAAGCAAAGGTAATATGGGATCAAAAGCTGGCGCTGATGTAGCACATAAGGTAAATCAAATTGAAGCAGTTAAGCTTTGCTGTAACTTTTTTTAGCTGTTAGCGGCTAATATGTACACCAAGACGTGTGCACAACATTCCCCCGAGATAGACGTGCATATAGCACACACAAACATGGATTAGGAACCAGCATATGCTATCTGTCTCGACACATCATTCTCTCATAACATTGTTTGGGTCAGCGAGGACGCCTCAGCCCATTTCCAAACAGGCAGAAGCCTTGAGCCCCGAGCCCCTTCAGGCAAGCTCACTCCCCACTGACCGCCTACACTGTCCTTGTCAGCCTCCTAAATAACAAAATAACCTCCAGAATAAGTCAATTGTTTCGCTTGCAGCCTGGAAAATACTCAAACAGCTGTTACAATGAGAATGCCATTTCCTCCTGGCAAACAGTGTTTCACATAATAATAGACAAATATTTGGCCATAAAGGCAAAGTGTCAGGAGAGAGCTGAGCTTATTGTACACTGTTGTTGAGATGTTGCCCACAAGTATGAGTAACAGTGTAGAATAGGTTAGAGGGAAGAAATGGGAGTAAGTGTGGAACAACCTAAATATTAGGCCCATATTAATAAAACCAAGTCCCTCCACCTTTTATCTTAGAACTCCACAGTGTGGATATGAAAATATGAAAAATGCTGGAGCACTCCTTATCTTGGGGGCAATTTCTTCATTGTAGTGTGGAGCTTTAGATATAACATGTTAGAGAAGCACATCCAGTTAAAGGCGCAGCGTGTAGGATTTAGTGGCATCTATCTCTGATGATACAGATCACAACCAGGTGAAACTTCTCCAATGGGCCAAGCATGAACTAAACTTAATATTTCTTCAGTGTTCATTGTTCAGGAGGTTTTTACCAGGTGCCAAATTTTCCGCAGAGGTCTCTTCCTCTTAAAAACAAACAGACCCGAGGATTAAACAAGTAGAAATCAGTATAAAATTCTGTGTTTTACCAATGCCGTTTGGTCTTGTCGCAGAGGGGCTGCTAACCCAGCATCTGCTAAGGTGTGCTCACCTTTTTTCTCTCATAACTTAAGATCCAGACTTTCAGGAGGTTTTTACCAGGAGCTGAATTATCCACAGAGGTCTCTTCCTCTCCAAAACAAACGGACCCGGTGACTTGCAGTGGCACAAACACAAAATTAAACAGTTTCACGTTAAAATTTGGTGTTTTTCTGATGCTGTTCTGCTCGTTGCCAAGAGGCTGCTAATTAAAGTGGTCAAGGCAAAAAGTGCAAATGGCAGTGCTTGGTTTGTCCATTCTGGGCTAGAAACATAGCAATGCAATATGGCCATCTCCATGGAAGAGGACCCACTCTCTATGTAAATGTAAACGGCTCATTCTAAGATAACAAAAACATGACGATTCTTATTTTCAGGTGATTATAAACTAAAGGAAACATGCTTTTTATATTAAACCCTACACACTGGACCTTTAACATCAAAGGTTTTGTTTGTCTGCTCATTATGCAAATTGGGACCCTAGGACACGAATGAGAAGGATTTTTTCCATTATGGCAAAGATTCACCAGCAAATAGAAGAGAAACACGCTGAAGAAACCACAGCATAATTTCAAATGGCAGGAGATGAACCTCACACTAGATTCAGTACACTGCCTGCTCTGAAAAGAAATGGAGCGAATGAAAACAGAATTGAATTTCTCCGCAAAAAAAAAAAGAAAGAATAAAAAGGGCTTGCACTGTGGGAATAAAATAAAAGTTTTGGGCTTCCATTTGCAAACATGCAGAGTAAGGAACGAGCCATTTAAATTAGTCTGTTTTGTCAGCCTGCTGCTTAGTCAATCAAAAAAAAGGAGTTTTTTTTTTTCTAACTGCAATCAGTGTAATTTAGGTGTTCATTCATCAATGAAACTCCATAGCAAATGACAACTCCTGAACAGAATGCACTGTGTCGTGTTTAATCACATCCCAAGATTTTTCTCACCCCAAGCTTCACAACAACTTGCCTGAACATTTGCATGTCTGTGCTCAACAGAAGCTGCTCATGTTGCACACCCACAACCAGAGTGTGTTCTGACCTTCTTTAGGAGTGATGGAAAGCCACGCACCATAATATATGTCCCACCACACACACACACGCAGACATGTAGACACACACTTACTCACTCAATCAAACTACAAGGTTGGGGGACACATCTGAGCACAGGAGAGAAAATATCATCAGTCAATAAATGAGAACCAGCAAGTGGCGGGCTTACCTTTGAGAATGCTCTGGCCGTGCAGTACGTCTCTAGAGACAATCACTGTGTAGAAGTTCTGGGAGAAGCCTGGTCTGCACGGGGGTTTGAGGGGCTGGCCTGCCTTACTCCCCTGAGGAATAAAACAAGACGGGCTGTTAAGCATTGGCAAATTGACTTGCAGCCATGGGGTCACAAGCTGATCTCACAGCCTTTTCAGACTGATATTGAGCCTCACAGTCTCTCAGGATACAGTGAGTGATTTGCTTCAGACAACAGCATGCCACACTTGGACCTGCACAGTGTGTCATAACAATCATCACTACCATTACAGATGTTACCGTGATGATCATCACATGTTGAATGAAATAAAAATGATAATGACGTCAGTGACAACCATTATAAAGATGATGACTGTGGCTAGCCATGCAGGAAATGTTTAACCTAAACATCCATACCGCATGCTGATTGGAGAGTGTGAGAGAGAGCGCACAGTGTGTGTGCATGTATGAAAAAAGAGCAAAGAGAAAAAAGCCAAATGCATTAAATTATACTGCTGATATAAAGCCTAGTTGCAGCAGGCACAGAGCTCTTCCAGCAGGCATTTCATTCTCGACAGAATGCACTTACAGCGACACACCTAATTCATCACATCTGTTTATGATTTTGTGAAGGAAATATGTTGCACTTTGTTGCATTATGCAGGCAACTCAGCATTTCCCTGACTGCACATCAATAAAGCTCAACAAACTACTACTGTAGACGTTTGGGAAATAAAACTGCTTTTAGAGCATCATTTGCCTAAGTTTGGAAATAAAGTAGGGTAAGCTCTTCATCATTGTTGATTTATTCGTTAAATCATTATTCCTAAATAAGCAGTAGACCAAATAACCAAGTCGTCAACTGAGCCTTTAACCAAAAAAATGTGGAAAGGGAGAAATGACAGTGCGTAAACGTGCGTAAACCAAGTTGATCGCAGCCAACAGAACGAGAAGCCCCTCCAGAAACCACTGTCCTCTGCAATAATGCACTGCAGTTTATTTAGGCGAGAGGATGGGGAGGCTGGTGTACAGAGTTGTCAGTGACTTTTTTTCCCACCACACTTAGACAAAAATATTTCTCCTGACCTTAAACGTCGCCGTATTAAGCTCGATTACACGCATCATGTTGCCTTTAGCGCAACGCTGCGGGGGAAAGTGAGCCTCTCACAGCCACTTTCATGGGCTCATGCAGCGCGCTGCAAAGCCCAAGTAAAGCACTACAGCAGTGCAGCACTTCCACTGTACTGTTAGCCGAAAAGACGTGTAGAAATGAACTCATCTTACCGAGGATGCGCCCACAAGTAAGGTGCACGCCAGGATGACGCAGCCAACGTTCATCTTTGCAAAATCGCGTGTAAGGAGGGAAAAAAGGGGGAAAGAGATGAGTCTTCTTCGCCAAATACACCTCAGTAATTCCGGGAGCCCTGTTTCTTCTTCTCGGGTGCTGAGTGAACGGCCGTCCCTACTTGTCTGGCGCAAAAGTGCCGCTGAGACAGAGGTGCTGCGCTCCGTCCGGAGGAAGCCGGTGCCCATTGGATAACAGCGTCACTACAACCCCTCCTACCTCACGGAGGAGCAGGCATGGCAGTGTGCACTATCTGCGCTTCAAATGACTCCCTGTGATGATGCCCCCGTACACTTCTGGGAACTATTGGGAGAAAAATGCATTTTCCAGGCTATTTAGATTCATATTTTCACTTCAGATGGAGCAAAGGCGGGTCCGGCGGTGTGAGTGACAACCAACCATCCGAGTCTTTTCATGTGTCCATCAGCTAACTGGAGTCTATTTCACACCCCAGTTACCCCCTCTACCCCTGATCCACGGAATAAGTACGGCAAGAGCTGCCGAGTTATTAGCTTTTTATTAAAGCTGCAATGATAGACCACTGCAGGATAAGAATGTAAGGTTCAAATGAAATAAAGTCCAACGAATCAGTAGCCTGTGTGATGATCTGCGGGGAATGTGTCCATTTTGCCAAATCATTTGGTCCATTATTCGGTCTTCATATCTTTATAATAAAACAGGTGAGAGTAATTCTTTCTGATGTGGGATCATTCCATTTATTGTGATATGCGAGGACTTTCCTGCCCCTATCTTAATGCCTATCACTCTGCTGCAGAGAAGCATGTGGAATCAGGATTAAATATCTTGCCCCATTTTTGCAGATTTTTTTGGTTATTTATAGAAAAACACAATTTGAGACTTATGAGTATTTAAACTCAGGAAAAGTAGTCTGGAAAATTTAAAGTTTACAGCCTGGGAAAAGTGCGAACTGTGCCTTTAACTGGTCTCACAATTTAATAATGTTGACATTTCCAAAGCTTGAGATCAGTGGCTCAATTTCCATATCTGAGAGGTCATGACAATTTAATCCCATCAAAAGGAATAGGACAGTATTGCAGTGTCAATCACCACAGCCCAGTGTCTGCCGCTGTCACTGCCATTCACTCTGCTGCTTTATTTTCACCACTAACTCCTACAATACTGTCTCTGAACTCTTTTTTCTTTCCTTTAAATGCTATCTTCAAAATAAACTGCTTGAGGCTGATAATTAAGAAGTACTCCTAATCTAGTTGACTACAGCTCAGTGGGTGTTTCAGTCCAGGGGGCAGGATTTTTTTTTAAGGTCAGAGATATCAGAAATACACTCCACTCATCTCCTTTCAGGACAATGTGCTTTTGCTTTTACTATACACTGGAAAAGCTTGGCAGAGGGACTGTTTGACAAGGATTTAAAAAATCACGCCTTGTACAATAAACAATGGCTCTAATAACGTCACATCTTCATATCAGTCACTGTCGCTTCCTTACGTGGGAGCAGCTGCTGACAGGAAGGAGGGTTAGGAAGGAAGAGAGCTCTCAGTTCTAGTAAGAAAATGCTGAATATGGCACGTCCTCATGAAAAATACTCTTGCCAGCAGTGCTACCATATTTTTCAGCATTCAGCAGTTAGATAAGGCCATGCATATGCTGTTTTAACTTTACACCTAATTAGTAACAACAGAGTACAGTGCATGAAGTGACCCTGGCCGGATGTCCCACCCACCCACCCACCGTCTGCCTCTCGAGCACAAACACAGTGATACTCATGAAATTATTGTTTTGCTGAATTAGTACCCTGAAGAACAGCCCGAGCGATTCTCTGCTCAGTAAATTCCACGCAGCTCGAAGGTACCCTGCCAGTTTCGGAACTCGAGTAAATTATTCCTCTCAAGTATCGAGCATTTGCCTAATAAAAATACCATCTGGGCACTTGAAGTGAATTGGTTTAAGGCTGTGCTGAATTATTAAACAAATCTTACAAAATGGGTCCCAGTTCTCTTTTTATAGGGGGAGAGACATTACTGTAAGAACACCTTACCATAGACCATACCCCGACAAATTCTACTTTCCTTTTCTGCTAGTGCAGTCATTTGTGAAGAGTTATACTGCAAGTTACTCTCAAGCATCTCCCGATTCTCTCTGTTTTTGGCTTGGTTTGAAGCCACAAGCAAAATCATTAAGTGACAATACTTCCATTTAAAAAAATTGTTTTGATAACTGCAGATTTGCAACAGCACATTTTTTTGTATTTCATTTATCACCAAGGCACAAAATTTGTAAGGGCTTATTAGAAATTTAACAATCCTGCTTGTATAAATTAGGGCCAACCAGTGCTCGATCACTTGGGTCTGATACCAATAATTATAAAATGGAAGACATTTGAAGGTCTGGTGTGCAGGATGTAGGGGCATCTATTGACAGAAATGGAATATATTATTCATAACTATGTTTCATAAGTTTATAATTACCTGAAACTAGGAACTGTTGTGTTTTTGTTACCTTAGAATGAGCCGTTTATATCTTTGTATGGAGCCAGTCCTTTCCTATGGAGTTCACCAAGTTGTTTCTACAGTAGCTCAGAACAGACAAACCAAACTAATTTCTATTTTTTGTTCTGACTACTGTAGCTCTTCTTCACATTTGGCACGCAAGAGTCTCAGTATTGCAAAGTCACAGCTAGACATCACTAAATCCTGCACACTAGACCTTTAAGTTAGTAAAGATTAATTTTCATCATGATGATAGTTAGCATTGTTGCCTCACGGCAAGAGGGTTCCTGATTTGAACCTGGGGTATGGGAATCAAATTGCAGAGTGTGGGAGCCCTTCTGTGTGTTTGCATGGTCTCCCCATGTCAGCGTGGGTTTTCTCCTGCTTCCTCCCACAGTCCAAAGACATGCAGGTTAATTGGTGACTCTGAACTGTCTGTAGGTGTGAATGTGAGTGTGAATGGTTGTCTGTCTCTATGTGTCAGCCCTATGATAGTCTGGTGACCTTGCCAGGGTGTACGCCGCATCTCGCCCAGTGTCAGCTGGGATAGGCTCCAGCCCTCCTGTGACCCCTAACAGGATAAGCTGTTATGGAAAATGAATTAATGAATGATAGACCTGTTGGTAAGCTTTAACCCTGTCAGTCCCAGCATACACGCTCACGTCACAGCCAATGTTTGTGTGAGGCTTGCACATAAACTGATGGTAGTGATGTATCTCACTGTTATGGCTGTGTCACATTCCACTTAATCAAGGAAGAGGCTGTGAATTACAGATTTTTATTGGTTGTGACCAAGTGTCAACCTCCAGGGCTGAAAAATAAAGGCAACAAAGAAGTGCCAAAAACTGCAGTTCCATGAACAGCCACTTGAGGCTGGCTCCAGAAGCAAGTCAATCCCCTTAGACCCCCATGTTAAAATGCCTTACTTATAGCAGAGAAAAACATGTTTACAACCTGGTACATAAAAGGTTTTGGTCTCTATAGATAACTTAATCATTCATGATAACTGTACGGGAGATTAATTTTTATTTAACTCACCATTTACATTTAATTAGGGCTTAAACTTTCACATAACTAAGGGTGGGGCTGATTTAAATGACAGGCTGTCTGCTTATAGTGTCCTCGATCTGATGCCGGATTTCCACTGGATGCGTGTCAGTTGCGGAACGGCAGTGCTGGTGTGCTCCGCCATTCGTCAATACCCACTGGCTGCGTTTGCTGTGCGGAGTGGTGCAGCTCCGCCGGAAGACATTTTGGTGCACTGCCATGATTAATATCTCCTTGTCCATGGTGTTCACGGGGTGAAATGACATCTGAAAACCTCTGACCTGTTGACTTCAGGCCTGCCTCTGCCCATTATGTAGTTTTCAAGGTGTAGTGCAGGGAAATATGATCCGCCGTGAACACTGTATTTTATTTTGAAAATTAACCGGATGTTTTATTTTGTTTCTGTGCACGACTTCCTGCCCCGCACGATCTGCTCTGTGCTGAATTGCTGCGTTGTGCTCCGGCGTTCGGCAAAAATAGAAGTCCTGCGTATCTGTTGCAGAGGGCTCCGGAGTGCCGCAGCTGAGACGGAGCCGGAACGCGGCACAGCCGCAGCCAGTGGAAACACGCACATTGACTAGAATTGAAACGGATCGGCTCCACTGCTGTGCCGGAGCGGAGACGCAACCAACACGCATCTGGTGGAAATAGGCCCTGAGTCAGATCCACTTTTCGCTCCTACACAGCGCAGCCCTCTCACCCTTTCACATCTGGCTCTAAAAAAATCAAGATGGCTTCAAAATGGGAGTCCACAAACCAGTGGGTAATATCACAGTAGTAACATCCATTATTTTATACAGTCTATGCTTGTGATGCTTTTGTAAAAATTTCACTTTGTAGTAGGGCTGTACCAAATAGTCTGAATGTATAAAGCTTTATTTATAAAGCTGACCTTTAAATTCTAAATCTTTCTTTTTTTTTTTTTTTTTGAATGTCTATTGATCCTGTTTAAACCCAGTCGCCTTTGGCTGCACAGATGCAGACAAGGCAAGACTTAACCACAAGGTCTCCACAACTGGAGCCCACAGCTAATAGTAGACTTGTAGCATCCTACTGGTAACAGAACTTACCAGCACAAGCCCAGAGACTGGACCTGCTGCAATAGATCAAGGCAGGTTAGGTAGTCGTGGTTTCCTCCCAGTTGGTGGTGATAATTCAAAACACGTGTGGGATCATCTGCTGTACTATTGCTTAGTTAGCTCACATGCTAAAAACAAGCTGAGTTATGCCAGAAGCAGATCTACATGCAGCAGGCTATCTCGACCTTCCTAGCTGCACTATTAAAGCAACATAAACACATTTATCAATTAAAGAAAGCTGATTTGATTAAAACAAAAAAAGATTTATTTAATAATGCTGAATCACTTTCTTCAACCTGAGGA
The DNA here is from genome assembly GCF_041903045.1 of Epinephelus lanceolatus. Lineage (NCBI taxonomy): Eukaryota > Metazoa > Chordata > Actinopteri > Perciformes > Serranidae > Epinephelus > Epinephelus lanceolatus. The sequence continues at coordinate 23,160,535 of NC_135734.1, forward strand.
TTTTTAGGTCCGATTTTTGGTTTATGATGTCATAAAATAAGACAACAGACATTCAAAGCCTCATTCAGAAACCTCAATAGAAGCTTCCAATGTAATGAAAATAATATTCAGTATAGTCCTACTCTGTACGCAATGACCCCTCACCTTTATGAAGTCACACAGTTTAGTGACATGGTTTGACTTGCGTAAAAGTAACTTCATGTAAATGTCGACAAGTCCTTCAATAAATGACAAAATACGTTGTTTGTCCATGCCCTCTAGGCTGTTTTCCGATCTGAGTTACAACTTCATTAAGGTGATGGGACGTTTGTTGTCATGGTTACAGTAATAACTAAGTGGTTAAGGTTTGGGAATGACTGTGATTATGGCTAAAGAAGCCCACAGTGACTGTCAGTCGGAAACGTAAAACAAACCCCAGTCTCCTGTGTTTAAGTCTAATTTTTGTTGAGCCATCCATCCACCCTCACCTCCTCCCTCCTTCTGTGGACTTTGTAACTCTACATCAATCAATTTATTTGTCACATGATATCACATAATACACAATTTCAGTGACATGTAATCCCATCAGTTCCTTTAATTTATGCATATAAAGGAGTGTAATAATCAATATATGTGTGTATGATTGGGGGCAGTCTTAGGCAGTGTCCTCATTAGGATCCTTGTGGCCTGAGGGTAGGCTCTCCCTGAGCCTCTCAGCGCTGGCCTGGTATATTCGTTACATTCTTCTGGACCTCACCAGGGAGAAAAGGCAGTTATCTAGGTGGTAGAGATCTTTAATGATTCTCCTAGTCTTACTCTTGCAGTGCCTGGTGTAAACATCCTTAAGGCAGGGTAGAGCCCCGCCTATTGCATGATCATCCGATCAAACCACTCTTCACAGAGGCTTGCGGTCCTTTTCAGTGCTGTTTCAAACCAGGCTGTGATTTTCCCTGTCAGGATGCTCTCAACAGTGCAGGAGTAGAAATTCTTGAGTATTTTAGAAAAATTTCCCCAATTGTCTGAATTGAATCAGTCCCTGCCTCGCCGTTCTCGCCACTGAGTCAGTCTATAATAACACGACTTCCACTTTTGTTCCCATCATAATTACTGTGGCTGCTAGAGGGCTTTGCTACTTTGGGGCACTTGCTGAAATGACTGTTTCTGATGTCTTTCCCTCGGAAGGACTCTACGAAAATGTTTTGTTGGTCACATAATCACTTTTCACCAATGTGATGCAGCCCTGAGCCCAATCTTTTCTCTAGGTTTCTCTAAAAACCACCCAGAGCTCACTGTTTGCATGGGTTACTGCTTTACAATGAGCCATCATATTTTAGATCCTAGAATTTTTACAAAATGCCTTTTATCATGGAGGTTTTCAAGACAAAAACTAAAGTCTACATGTATGTAATTCATCATAAATCTTGACATTGAATTTTCACAAAAAACAGCCCAAAAACATGCAGAGATTTTGAGGGGTAGATAAAGGGAAGAAGCAGAAAACACAGCTGAAGACTGAGAGGGTTAATAATATTTCTAAATCTTCACTGGACCAAAGCTACAAAGCGAGAGTCTCATAAGCTTTTAGATGTTCAATATTTTTTTTTATCTCTGTAGCATGACTGAGAGCCAGATGCACTCCAGGACAGTCAGTGATGAGATGCGTCACTGCTCTGAGCCTTTGTCTCATCAAACTGGTCCACATACAGGAAACTAATTAGCAAAAGAAAGTAAAGCTGTGATGTTGATCTGTGTGTGAATCTTAACACCAGCCCTTATCACAGCAAAATTTCATACGAGAAATGTATCTTTATTATTAGTCTGTGAGTATTTCTTAAAGCCTGTATCAGTCTTGTCTCCTTGAAATTATGTTTATAGACAAGAAAGTGGAAACAGCATACCCATTTCATATAGAGAGTATATCCATATTGTCAGGTAGCCTAAATGTAATGCCAAGTATCTGACAAGTCGCTAACATGTTGTTACTGAACATAATCAGTAATCATCATTTTGTTATACCTTTTTATTAACATTATACCAAACTCATGATCTTTCCGGAACCAAACCAAAGTGCTTTTGTTGATAATTATTAGATGTACTGTACACATCATGCCCATGAATGCAGTGTGGGAACAGAATCTGTGTGTAAACTCGGCTTTGAACATTTACAAGGTGTAAGAGCCACACAGAGTTCATCACCACAGCGCTCACAGCGATGCCACTGATGATGCAACTATTGCACTGTTGTCATCTGTGCAGGGAATAGTACGACTTGCCGTTGATGTGAAACTTTCCTCACTGCTGACCAAGGAGAAAACTTCACAGACAGTGATGTGACACCATGGTAGAAAATCAGCCAAAGTCTCCAGAGTAATTTACTCTCGCAGACAGACAGAGGAGAGAATAGCATTTCAAATATGTTTGAGTACAAAGATGTTCTGAAATATTTGGAGGGCTTTCAGGTTTTCAATGACACAAACGATTCAAAGGAAAACAACAATGCAGGCGCTGGCACTATATCTAATAATGCCTTTTAAATGATTTCAGTGACCATGTATAAAGAGTTTATCTCTTTTTCTACACTCCATATGAGAATCATGTTTTTCTGTGTGCAATCCACACCATATCAGGGGAATCTACCATATTATGGCAACACCAACAGATCATTAAGTATTTAAAGGCCAACTTCAGTTCTATTTACCACATATTGTTTGGTCTATTGCAAAAAAAAATAAAAAAAACCATCTTCCATACAGTGAGTAGCGTGCTTTAACAATAATTTATGAGTGTTTTTTCCCTGAAGATTCAGGTGGACGCAGTTTTCACTGTCTGAATATCAAATTGATGCGCACGAGAAGCTGAAAAGAGGCAAAAGAAGGCAAGCTCCATTGAACTACAACACAAACTCTGCACAACATTGAATCCTCTCAGACTTTCGGGAATTGCTGTTTTGTTTTTACCTGCTCCTCCTGAATGAATGAAATATTGATATGTGCACGACAGAAGAGCCTGAAGACCACAGGAAGCAAATGATCTATCAGTAAAAGACCAAAGTAAACATTTACACAGCACTTTGAGAGGAGCAAATGATGTAAAATAAATATAAAGCAATTTCACCCATGGTCTGATTTTTAATTTACCTAAGATTAGATAATATTTCTGTTCCAGTGAGCTTTGAATGCACTTCAGCAGTACAGTGCAGCACATTCTCCTGCTGCCTCCACAGAGAGAAGACTGTAAAATTCTGGAAAAACTGGCGATGGGTCAGTTTTTATAAGAGACTATATGAACAGTATAACCACATTTAACACACAGGGATGAGCCCCTGCAGACGCCTGTATCCCTAACCTTTTGACTGCCATTTCAATATACCATGATTGTCTGATAGGTGCGCGGAGAGTGGCTCGACGGTGATGGATGACAGTGGATGTCATTTGATTTTCATTTGAACCGGAACATCAGAATCTACTGCGCCTAATTAACCTCTCTGTCTGTTTCCACTTGGCAGACTTCCACAGCCATGTGGAGAGGGAGAAAACGCTCTGTAGAAGCTCATCCACAACATATTTCACACACAATTTATATTCTCAGTAGGCATTTGTCACATGTATATCTTTATTAAGAGATGTCCTCAGAGACAAAGTATACTGCTTGGTACCAACTGCTCTGGAAATACATTTATAGACCAGTCATTTGCTTTTCTAACACAACTGCTGCATATATTATCTTCCCTGGCAACTTTTTTTTTTCAAGTGTAAGAAGCATTTCCACAGACATGTGGAGGGAGGGGTGTTGGACACACAGAGTGCTGAACTTTGATATGGAGAACTGGGGTTAGTGTCCCGAGCCTTGTTTGTAGTCAGATTTGTGTAAACACTTTATCAATCTGAGACACCTCTGTTCATGTCCTGTGGGAAGCCAAAAGTCAATCAGTGTTTTAATAACAATATAGTGTGCTTGTATGTGTATCATACTGTGCATATACTATGTATATCATACATTAGTAACAAACATACTTATTTTAAGCCAAACCATTTTTTGTTGTTGTTGTAAACCTAACTGTGTACGTCTGTGTGCCGAAACATAAAAAGTAAACCCCAAAACAAAGTTTTTTACCTATGTTCTGTAAGTCTGTATGTGTTCAACAAGCAGAAAGTACGCATTTCCTGTTTAGTACAGTACACCAGTGCCATTCTTTTCACAGTAACCAATCACTTGAGTTGATTTAATGTACATGTAAATAGGGCTGCCCCCAACTTAGAATTTTTTTTTTTTTAGGGCAGTTAGTCGACTAGTCACCTGCATGTTTATGATATTAATGTAATATTGAGTTATATATTTTGGGCGGGGCAACACAATGGTTTGAGTTCAAGGTGTGAGAAAGAATAGTATCAGTAACATTGTTAACACTGTGCTGCATTACAGAGAAATACACAACCGTACTAATGAACCTTCATTAATATAGGCCTATATTTTATCTACAAGTGCATGTCACACACTGAGCGAGCCGCCTGTTAATGACATTGTTGGCAAAGCAGTAATGATTGTGCTAAGTGGCTAATGGGCATGTAGCTTCTTACATGTTTCAGATGATATGTCATGTTTGTAGTCGATGAATGAGTTTACACATCACCTTGGGTTCGTTCTTCACCTTCTCAAAATGATTCCACACTTTGGATTTCCTGCCCGACATGTTATTAACTAACCTGTGGAATAAACGCAGGTACCAGCCCTGGAAATTAGGGGCCGTACTCATGCCGCATCTTTACCCGCCTGGAAAACGTGGGGTCAGGTGCTGGGCGTTACTCTTGTGCCTTTTCTATGCCAGCTTTCAAGAGCACAGTGATGAGTTGCTCTGAGGTTGCTAAGCAACCTTAACAAGTACTGAATAGCCTATTTACCTGAAATACTAAGTGCAGAGCTGATCTTCTTCCAGGCACTGTTTATAAGTGTGTAGGCCTATCGTGTGTGGGACAGATGTAAAGCTCTGGGTAGCCCTGCACTAACATGATCAACTTTTCTGTATTTATCAGACTGAATATTTACAGAAGAAGGGAAAGATATCTGATCGGTTTGTAAAATACTGTAACTCCTGTCTGACTGCTGAGTGTGGCCTCTTCCTGTGTCTGTCCTTCAAATTAAATTCCCACATGGTCCAGTCATATAGGTTTTGATTTATTTTGATAAGGTGCAGCTCCTGATAGAGTTTCATGTTTGTCTTGCCGACTAATGACCTTTCTGGTCGACTTACGTTTGGTCGACCATTAGGGGGCAGCCCTAAATGTAAATGCATTGAACCTTTCAAATGTTGATACTTCTTGCAAAATATAGTTTGTTTCTCTGTGACACTTATAGTATACAGTATGCATATCTGACAGCTAGTGCTGGCCGTTCCCAATCATATTTCATGGCTCACCATATTAGCTTCCTTTGTTCTTCATAATCAACATGTTGTTTAAACGCTCCAAGGAATGAAATGCAACACATTTCATGAGCTCCTGCTAAAGCCCGAAAAGGTTTTATACTTTGCTCACATATGCAACAGTAAACACACTTAATGCATAAAATCTGTATTGTTCTTGTTTAGTTAAGAAGCTACAGGTGAGAATGTTTATGGATGTACTCTGTGACTGTATCTACTGTAGGTTGTTTGTGTGTCTATGTGCGCACACTGATATTTAAATGTTTAAAAAACCTTCTTGGAAAGCTGGTGTACTCTCTAAAGGCACTATAATTACACTTATTACACACTGTGTAGTTGCATTAGGCAAATTCATACTTGCTTAAGCAAAGAAATGCAAGCACAGCTTTTACATGACTGCATTGTGTAGAATTGCATGGAGGGGTGGGGAGGTGGGGGAGGGGGCTTAATTAATAAAAGAAGCAATCTTGAGGGAAGCTATATTCAATAACGGCAGCCCCACAAGTTCCAACTGTCTGAAAAAAAATGCAATAACACATAAAACTGTTGTGTGAATAATTCAGAAGCAGAATGCATAAATAGTGGATTAGGCTTGATTTAATTATGTCTGTGTGAAAGCAGAGCCTGGCATTAAACAAACAAACACAGGCAACCAGAATGAAGCAGTTCAGCACCCAAGTGGCAAGGCCTTGCAAAGGAGCCAAAAGCAGGCTTCTGTAGAGATCAAACGCAACCAACAGCATTTAACTGGGGCCAGACAGAAAGACAGGTACAATAGACTCAGCTCCTCTTTTTATTGTTGCGTAGAGAATTGGATGTGATTCTCTCACAGGAGTGTATCCAACATAATTTTCATGGGAAGATCATCATATTGTTTACTTCATAACACTATTCTCTGTATTCTCATTTGCACGCATCAGGTAATATTTATTTCACTTTGATAGAAAACCAGTTAACACTGCACTGCTAGCCCTATGATGGAGCACTGTCTCCCTGAAAACTTTGATAATGTCAAATCTATGCCCGTTACAGAGCTGAATGTATGCATGCTTGCTGCATACACTTCCAGCATGCTTTATCTGGTGCGGAATGCATTCAGCCCAATGGCCTTTATTGATTTGCTGTAAGCAAATATTAGAAATGGCACATGAATAGCTGCATTACCATAGAAATAAGTCTGCATGGGGGAATATGGTCACAACATTAACATCTTCATGGGCACTCATGATTCTTAAGCTAAAATTGATCACATCGCATCATTCAGAGCTACTATTTCCACCCTGATAAGACTGCAGTTCATTTGCAAGTGGCAGAGGCCTGAATGTGAGCAGATGTAGCCAACCTGAGAGGGATATTTGGAGAAATGTGAACTGATTGCAGAGTTATTCTCTGGGCAATGGAAACCAATATGAGGGGCCAACAGTAAGCTCCATCTACACGGACTGAATGGCTGATTGAGTTCAGGTGGAAGAATGGGTCTTGGCAGCGAGGAAGGGAACACCCCTTTCATCCACAGCCATCCACTTTCATTACAACACACCTTTGAAACCAGCAGCACATAATCACACCTGCAACCTGATCAGAAGGGGGGGGGGGGGGCAATTGCTGCTATTCACAAGTTGCATTATTCAAAACTTCCAGCCATGTCCGCATTATGCGCACAATGCATTCAAAGATGTAAAAGTTTGACAATTTGATTTATGCTAATGTAGTTTCCCTTTTATTGTTGTCCTTGCATTCAATTTCCAGTTTCCATAGTGCAAGCGTCGCCATCTTTTTAGAAACCATGTTCTATTTGCAAATGTTGAAATTAATGGATTCCTCATGTCAGGAGCCGTCAGCCACATCACCTCCTGTAGCATCCCCCACTGGCAAGACCGTTAAAACTGTGTGTGGGTGTCATACATCTTACCCTATTTGAATTTGCACTGCCCTCTGTGTCTCCTTCCAGGTAGAGATATGAAATATTGACTGTTCTCATCTGGGCCTGCAGCCCCCACCCCCCATTAAACCACCACCCCCAGCAACTCTGCTATCAAAGTGCTGGCACAGCAAAGTGGAGAGAGGAAAGAGTGGAGCGAGAGGCAGATATATGGTGGTGGTGGGGGGGTTAGCAGGAAGGGAGGTACGCATGAGAAAAAATATGTAAATCAGTGAGGGAGGGAGAGGAGCGGTCGCAAATTATGTGTAAACAAAAAAATCATGCCGGGTGCTATTAAATCAATAAGACCTATAATAATTGAGGAAATAGGAAAATGTCAATTAAAATAGAAAGTAAATGCCAAGAAAGAAGGGAAAGTTAGAAATGTGTGGACGGTAAAGAAACTCTCTCCAGCAATGTGAATCTGAGGAGTTCTGGCACTGAGGGTGTGACAAGACAGCTGATTGTGCAGTAAGTGGTAATTATACACCCCAGTCTGCGGTCGACTGCTGAGTGACAAATAGTCTTCTTGCTGTACACTTGCCTATCTTACCATCTCTAAAGCACAGGAGGGAAGCACAAGTGGTGAGACTGCGGCTGTATGACCATTCTGGGTATTTTTAAAAAAAACACTCAGTCTGTCATTAAGCTGTTCTCAGTACAGTAAATTCAGCAGCAGGGACAAAGGCAGTTGTTAGCAGCGGAGCCAATTATCTATGCTCAGGCTCTGTTTCCAATTGAAAATTAAAGGGGACAAAGGTAGAGCTCCCATGACATGTCCAATGATGATGACTACAGGATATTATGTATAAAAAGCTGCTTGGTGCACAGATAGATGAACCTGAATTAAGTATGAAAAAGAAAAGTTGGCAGAAATGAGACACGTCTTCCTGGGAGAGAAACAGCAGAAGTGAGGAAAAGCACAGAGTTAGCAAGGCTTCCCTGAAGGTGGCTTCACTTCTGTGTCAGACTGCTTGTGTTTAATAGTCTTTACTTATTTTCCCATCAAATTAAATTACAAAAACTAAAGCTTAGGATTTAGGGCATATACTGGCCGTAATGGAAAATAATATATCAAGTATGTTTTCTTTAGTGTATAATCAACTGAACAAAAGAATCATGTTTTCGTAACCTTAGAGTAGCTTTTTAAATCTACATAGGGAGCAGGTCCTCATCCACCAACACATTCTCACATATCCTCGTCACATATCGACGTTTGGTCATGGACCTTCCACGTCCAATTACGACCTGGGTGCGTTGGTTGCTCCCATTCTGGGACGCCATGTCGAATTCTGCCTGTTACATGCATTGTCTTCTTTCAAATACGCTTCAGTTTTCATATGAAGTTTATTGTTTACATACAGTCTCTTTCAAAATAATCACACTATGTCAGTGTAACACCGCAAATTGACATTTTTTTCCTCCAACAACAAACATACATGGTTGGGTTTAGGAAAAAAAGAACAGGGTTTGGCTTTATAATCTTATGGAACGCAAACACTACTCTCCCGGGGGTGAAAGTCGGTGTTTATTGGACCCATCCACCACCCCTCCCACCTGCTCTACTCGGACTTCTGCTGCCTTAACCTTTGTTCTTGTCCCGCCATGTTTCCCCCGACACCACCGAGTGCTGTTAAACTATATACGCAACCGACCGCGTACCATGCGGACTTCAAAGGACGGCTTTTTCGTCAGTGTCTGACGCCACAAGTCACTGCCTAAGTGTGGGTTGCATCCATGGAGTCCACCATGTTGCACCGCCAGCCCACAGTAGCCTAGAAAAGACAAACCAAATATTGGCTCTAGATAAGGCCATTTGCGTTTTTGCATTGGCCACCATAGTTAGCAGCACCTCCGCAACAAGCAGTATCAGATTTTTGAATATGAAACTGATTTATTCAGTGTTTTTACTGGTTTAAATCACCTAGTTTGTTTTGGAGAGGAAGAGACCTCCGCTCCTGATAGAAAAACACCTGAACGTCTGGAGTTGTCAGAGAAGATAGATCAGCACACATTAGCAGGTGCTGGGCTAACATCCCAGTTCAGACAAGCCAAACAGCATCATAGAAACACGGATTTGTAACATGAAACTGCTTTATTGAGCATTTTACTGGTTTAAATCACCTGGTCCATTTGTCCATTTGTTTTGGAGAAGAAGAAACCTGCAGATAATTCAGCTCCTACGAGAAATCTCCTGATCAATGAACACTGAAGGAAATCTAATTGGGAGAGGTTTCAGCTGGTTGCAAACTGCAATCCTCACTGCTAGATACCACAAAATCCTCCTAAATCTGACACACTGCTCCTTTAAGATTAGATTTTAGATCAAATTCCACACATCACCAGTCCTATCTGAGCAGAGCACATACGAATGCAGTATTTTCTAACATTTATAACATTACTGACTGAGTGTTGTAATTGGGCTGCTATTGAATTAAATGTCAAAATTTGATTGGATTATTGAGAATTTCTGAGGCAAGACTGCTCTTGTTACTGGTCAGCCAAAGGGGTTTGTTCTGCTTTCTGGTTCTCAGACATGGGTGAAATGAGCCTATTATTCTGTATCAGGGAATATGTAATAAAAATAACATTTTATCATGAAAAACAACTATTTGCATGGCCACAGTGTTCTAAAATCTTCTGCAGCAGCATGTGTTGAACACTGTTTGCCTCCGTAATGTGTTTATTATTAATTCAGCAGATGAACAGTTCATCACTGGTGGAGTCTGAATTATATTAATTCTGTGATTTGTATTCAAGCTGTTAGGTTTTTAGATTGTTAAGAAATAAAGTGGTTTATTTAATTTTTAATATTTTAATGGACTAATGAGTGTCAAGATGAACACAATGAATGTGTTTGCTTGCATGCTGAAACTCTACATACACACTATGTGCACATTAACCAATATCAGACAGACCCCTCGGACAGTTTGCAACACCTGTTTATAATGAAAGACGTTTAAAAGAGAAGGAACAGTTTGAATGAAACAATGTGATGTTAGTCCACAAACAAACAAAAATTAAAAAAAATTCATTCATTATTCAATCTCTTAAAAGTGCTCCACATCAACGCAGGTGTTTTCAGTTTGTATGACCAGTTATAAAAGGTTTTCCACACTGCATGTAGCCCTGGGCTAACTAAGGGCTTTTCACACACACTAGTCCCGTTTCCACTGAGCAGTCCGGTTTGGTATCGGTATCGTCTGAGTAAAATGTGTCAATATCCATACTCATGAAGAAGATAAATTCTCATCTGGCTAGGTGTGTTCAATCCAAGCTGCAACCTCCAAGGCTGAAAAATTAAGCCAATGTGAAAGTGCCAATAACTGCAGTTTATCAAATGGTCACTTGAGGCTGGCTCAGTATAAATCCCCACAGACCCCAATATTAAAATGCCCAAATTTACAGCAGAAATAAACATGTTTACAGCCTGGTACAAAAAACAGTTTTGGTGCTGCTTTGAGTGAAAGCTGTCTGAGAGGCGTCACCACAGTCAGATCCACCCTCCCTCCTCCACAGCTCCAGCCTCTCAACCAATTGTGGTCTCTTCTGGCTCCAAAAAACCAAGATGGTGACGGCTGAAATGTTGATCTTGAGGCTTTAAAACAGAAGTCCACAAGCCAGTGGGTGACATCACGTTAGCTATACCGATTGTTTATACAGTCTATGGTTCGATCTCTTGCTCTAGTGATTAGAAATGATCTGAAGCTCAATTCTGAAAATGTTCTGTAAATCGTTTAATAAAAAAATCTACTCTAATATAGTAGCAACTTCTGATCAATCCATATCATTTTAAGGATTAAAATTGCAACTTTGATCTCACCCATTTCCTGTTTAAGTCACATCCACTTCCAGTTTTGAATGCCACCCAATCCGAGTACAGATACAAACACAGGATATGTTAGGCAGACAAAGTTGAAAGTAAACTTTTCAGGCTGAGGAAGCCCAAACCCTTCTGTTACACATATGTTGAAACATAACCTACACCCTTGCTTTCATCTGAATAATGGATAGCCTTATGTTGCTTGTTCAGGCTTTGTCCTGCTCTTTCTTAGAGTCAAGGATGTTTATCAGACATACATTGTGCAAACTCATCTGTTAGTACTGATCCTTGAAGCCCTTTTTCTTTTAACCAAAGCATTAATCTCACCTGTGTCACTTGTTCAGGTATGTTTTCAAGTGCTGTGGTAGCATTCTTGGTTTCATTCTGCTTCCTCAGTCACTTACTTTCAAACTCTGCTGTCAATTCCTGGAAACAGTTGGTTTAAACAGTCAAGAGAATAACCTTTTCAGACCACCTTTTGGGCTTAGACACTGAGTGTCATGTCGGCCTCTTGACAGATGACTGTCCGTTTCTGCAGTGAAGATGTGAGGAGAGTCTTTCCACTTGTTTCCCTTCTTGGTCCCTTTGGCTGACTAACTGGCAGACTAGCAACCTAGCCTAGCAACATTAAGGCTACACTTAACCCATAATGCAGCACTCTCTTTTCTTTGTGTCTGATGCTTCCTCCCCAGCAGACTGCAGCGTAAAACAACACACTTGCCACCACAGACTGATAAAACATCTGCAGCATCTTACTACAGATGTCAAGAGATCTGAGCTTCCTCAAGAAAAAGAGGCAACTCTGCCCCTTTTAGTAGAGAGCATCTGTGTTTAGGGACCAGTCCAACTTATTATCCAGGTGTACACCTAGATACTTATAGCTTGGTACCACCTCAATGTCCACCCCACAGGTATTCACTGGCTGAAGAGGGGGCTTGGACCTGCAGAAATCATCATTCAATCATTCAAAGACCATCAATCATTGGTCTTTAAGGTGTTCAGGAGGAGACAGTTCTTGTGACTCCAGTCACTGAAGACTTTTATAAAGTCCCTATATTCAGACTCCTACCCATTCCTGATACACACCACAATAGCAGTGTCGTCTGAGTATTTCTGGATGTGGCAGGACTCAAGTTGTATTTGAAGTCCGCCGTGTACAGTGTGAACAGGAATGGAGCCAGGACAGTCCCTTGTGGAGCTCCCGTGCTGCTCATTAATATCCCAGAAACACAGTTCCCCAACCTGACATACTGTGGCCTTCCTGTCAGGTAATCTGTGATCCAGGAGATAAAGGAAGGATCCACTGCCATCTCTGTTAGCTTGTCTTTGAGTATGTTGGGTTGGATGGTGTTGAATGCGCTTGAAAAATCAAAGAACATGATTTTCACATAAGCGCCAGGTTCCTCCAGATGAGCTAGGGCACGGTGAAGCATGTAGAGGACAGCATCGTTCACTCCAATGTGTTGTTTGTATGCGAACTGCAGGGGGTCGAGTTTGTCTTTGACCTCAAGTCTCAGTAGGCGTAGAATCAGCCACTCCAAGGTCTTCATGATGTGCGAAGTGAGGGCTACTGGTCTGAAGTCATTAAGTTCAGCTGGACATTTAATTTTTGGTACCAACACAACACAGAAAGTCTTCCACAGTGCCGGCACCCGCCCCAACTGTGTTATTATATTTATAGCAGTTTGTTAACCAGTGGAAGCAGGTACAAACAAACAATGTATAGCTCCCTTTAAATCAGCTGAATCGATGGCATTAGTCTCAGCATTGTTTTTATTTTGATGTAACTGACAGCAGTGTGCATTTCCAGCCAGTCTGCCCAAAGTTTGTTTAAATGTGTGTTCTTTTCACCAAGCTGGAGATATCACTGGAGTCAGAAATAACAGATATTTCCAATATCTTGCAATAACATGTGGGAGGCTGAGGTGAATGTTTTTTCCCCACTCAGCTGCTGATGTTAACAGTTGAAATGATATGACATGAGCACAGCATAAATGGAATGCAGCCATTGTTGATGTTATTAATTACACCTGTGACCTTTACCGTCTACCATAAAAAAACATGTCTGTTTGTAGTCTTAGTATATAAGATGACAACACTTTCCAGATATAATTTAAAGCCAAAAATGAGGCCAATATGATACTTTGTTGTTTTTTTTTAATTTTGTGTAATATCCATAACTTGATAAGTGAGTGTGTAATGCTGAATGTGTCTGGGTTGTTAACAAACAGCCCATACTCTGCTCGTTAGTGTGCGAGGTTGCAGGTGCAGCAGTAGGCCGCGCTGCCCTAATTTGGGAGGATTGGTTCATGTGCTGGCACGACAATGTGGCTACAATAAGGAACTGGGAGCATTTTCCTGCTCGGTGCAGCCAGAACTGGCCATCTTCATATCCAGGCTGGTTTGACCCACTGTCAGGTGTTTATAGAGACATCACTTCATTAGCTGTGGATGATGCCGGACACACATAAGGGCCCACCATCTGCTCCCTGAGCCTCGCCAAGGTTAAATATTCTCTTGGCGGGATGGAGAGGAAGGAGGTGGTGAAATGTGTGAGCAACAATGGATGGAAAAAGGTTGAGTTGGGGAAAAGTAATGGAGGGAGGAAAAAGGCAATATTTCATATGCCCTTTAATGGACTGAAGGTTACTGAATAATAAAGACAGTTCTGTTGAAGTAGAAGAACCATTAACACTGTAACCACTCACTGGAAGTGGAGTTAGAAAACACTAAAGCGTGACACATACATAGACAACTTTTCTGTGAGCATCAATGAGTATGTGTGCAGACAACTGTTTATGCTGCATTTTGTTTAGTATTTCAATCATTTAAGGATTTTTATTACTCAGCAAAGTAACTGGAACGCATTAATTTATTGGCCGAAGCATTAATGTTGTTTAATGCATCCGGATGTCATGACATCTACATTGATCTTCAAAGCTGTTTGGCCTCATTTCATGCCGACGGTATGGAATAAACAAAGCATTAGGGCCAACAGGTACGGCCCCGCTGGAAGTCAGTAATTGCTGGTGAGATTCTCTGCACGTCAAATGCTCACCCTAACACTGGGGTCACCTTAGAGATGAGGGGATTGGCTAATTCGGCTAATTACCCTGGCAGATCCTGATGAGTTCTTCCATTAGCAGGGTCACCCTCTCTTCCCTGGAGTCCCAATGTAAAAATGCAATTAGAGATAGCTGTGGAATCAAATTCTGTATGTCTTCGCTCTGGCATGTCTTATTTTGGAAGATGCAGTGAAATAATAGCATTGGCTCAATGGAAACTGCGTGGGAGGGAGTTGAGTTGTACATTATGCGGTGTTATTTTATATTGCTGAAATATGGACACATTGTGAAAAGGTGCTTTCAAAACAGATATATCTGAAAAGTGCTTTGGGGGAGAAAAAGTCATCTCTCCTCCTCTGAGGAGCCAACTGCACCACCACATCCATCTTGTTCATCGCCGTCTGAATGTCCCTGCTAACAGCACACCTTTGTGCAGACTGAGCCGTCAAGAGACTCTCATCCTGCTCTGAATGGACAAGATCACGTATTCAAGGCCATTATGTTTTAGGGGTGAGGGAGATCAAACATCAAATTACTGTAAGGCTGATTTAGAGCTATTTAACTGTCGCTCTCGGACACAAAGGAGCCAACCGGGTTTTTTCTCTCTTGAGATGGAACAATTTCCCGGGACCTCTACTGTGATGCATTATAATGTCTGAATTTCAACTGTCATCTCAGGCCTCATTAGGAAGACTTCCATGGCAACCGTCTAATCGTGCTCTGGTAAATGTGCATATGTGTGTGTGTGTGTGTGTGTGTGTGTGTGTGAAGGAGACGCACCGTCTCTCTGGATGTATGTGCGTGTATTTGTATGCATATGTACTGGTGTGTTTGCAAGAATGAGGAAAAGCATGCGGAGGTAATCTGCTGATCTCCTGACCGATTTCAATTTACATGAAAACCAATTACAGTCGAGGCTGAGGAAAGTGTCTCGTTCCTGATCAGAAAAACAAAGGAGATGCGCAGGAACGTATCGCAATGAAAAGGCAGAGTTGAATGGATGAGTGCCGAGATGCGGCGCGGTGGATCATCTGAGGGCCTGCGTGCTTTGATAAGACTAACAGCTCCCTTTTAGACAAACCACAGCTTCTGCTTCAGAAGACACACTCCTGCTGGGAGAGATCACGGTTTGAAAATGGAACTCATGGAACCCAGTCTGTGTCTTTACCTCATTCATAATAATTTTGCTGCAATGAGTAGCGGTTAAACAAGCACGTTCCCTTTTCTAGTCTATTGTAATGAAGAATGCACCGATTTTTGATGGATGTAGAAAATTCAAAGCAGAAAGCACAGAGGGCAGTAAACAGTCTTCTAAAAAGAGCAGGATGCCAGCAATGGTATTCAGTCTGGCTCAATTCATCACAAATACATTCTTTATAAAAGCTACTCAACAGGAGGAACTGGCGAGACATTTTCATGCAGCTCCCAAACATGAAAAAGCACCTTTTATCCTGTACACCTTGAGAGATTTCCCTCCACTGTTTGTTATTTCATAATTCAATCTTCAACCTTCAGCATAAACATGAACATTAAGACAAAACCAGGCAGCAGGGAGGAAACTCTTCTCCTTAACAGTCTGTCTGGAAAAAAAAAATGAAGGAAGCCTCCATGTTTGGCATGATGTTCCCCCAGCAGGAAGGTGGGTGGAGTGGTCTCAGGTTTCGAGCGGTGGGGTTCAGGTCAGGGAGCAAAGAGAGGAGGAAATGAGTGGAGACAGGCAGTGCTCTCTGCGGTGAGCCTGTGACACTGCCTGGCCACCTGTCAGGCCCGGTTTGCTGCTTGTCATGCAGCAGCCTGGGATGGGACAGGCAGACTCAAACATGGAGAGAACAGGGCTGGGGAGGGTGAGGAGGATGTATGAGAGGCAGATGAACTGGTGTATGCAGATCTATGTCAGGTCAGGAGAAACTGGGGAAGGACACATGATTTATATACAGCACAGAATGTAGCAGCTGGTGTTAGTGACAGGTGAGCGGAAGAATATGCATGAAGCTTACAGTATTTTACTGGATTTACAACAAAAGGCTTGTTTTCTTAACAGTGATGACGGGGTGAATGAAAACATGCATGAGCTCTGACCTACAGCATGTGATAACTACACCGTTATTCTAAAATTAAGTTATTATTTATTTAACTGGACATTTTAAGCAATAGAAAGCCTTTCTTTCATCAGAGCAAGTACCTTGTGCTGACAGTTTTACTCCCATAGATATTCTGTATCACAGCAACTGGACGCAACCAAAGCGAAAAACCACACCCCTTATGGCCAGCTGTGTGTGGTGCATTTCACAGTGAACTAGTATTTTTCAAAATGTGTCATCTTTGTCATTTAAAAAGCAACCACAAATCTAATAATAGCCTAACAATTAAGGTTTTTTTTTTTTTTTACAAAGCACTAAAATAAGGATGAATAAAGTGATGGTAAAACCGAATATCACACTTTTGAGACACCCTTAATCACTGCAAGGGAAATTCTTCTCACAGCACGGCCCTAAGTTCAATGTTCTAAGAAAGCAAATTGAGAAATAAAGGCTAGGGCTGCAACCAACCCTTATTTCTACCTGCTTAATACTTTATAAATTTTGTTTTTTTTTTGGTCTATAAAATTTAAGAAAATAAAACCTCCAAGACTATTTGCTTGTTTTGGTCAGAACAAAGTTATAAACCCAAACATATTGAATTAATTATCACATACAACAAAGAAAAGCTGGATGTAAGATGTGTTTACTCTCCACTATATCTCTGACTGCACAGTAAGTCACATGAGGAAGTAAATCAGTGCTTTTTTTCATATGCTTTTCTAACATAATTTACATGTAGATTAACTGAGGTTAACTGAGATTTTTAGAAAAAAAAAAAGTTGAAATATGAATATTTCTTTTACTGTTTCATGCAATTACAGACGTGCAGAAAGGGAAGTCTGTTTAGTTAGACTCCAAAAAGCTTGCCATGTGTTTGAGTAAAGTGCAGCAGCGTGATCTCAGTCCTCCTTCTGGTTCAGGGTCAATAAATTCACTCCCCTTCATGAAAATCATCCCATCTGGTCACCAGAGGGAAGAGATGGTGTGAAAATCTGACATGTTGTATTCTGTTTGAGGATTGCATTAATCCTCAAGTCATCTTCAAGTCGGTCTTCTCCACATACAGAAGATAAATATTGAATAGTCGAGCAACACAGCGCAGGGAAGAGGGCGCACACACGCAAATACTGTGCACACACATAGAAACACGTGGAGGAAAAAGCAAACTCGTTACACTTCGCCTGGCACGCGCACACGCTCCTCACACACTTGTACCATGGATGAAAGCTGATATCAGGCCCTGTTTGCAGCAAGGTGAGGTAGGGGACATACTGTCGGAGTTCTTTAACACCACGGACCTGACAACACCACGGGCTGAGAAGGTAGACAGCTTCTCCCCATACACGCTTCAGCTCCTTTTCTCTCCTCCTTGCACACTATTTCACACACACGCATACACACACACACACTCACAAAGAATCCCTGACCTCTGTGGTGTGAAATGGAGGGCTGGGGAGGCGAGGGTGGGGGTGCAAAGTAAAGCGAGAGAGCTGTCAGAAGAATGCATCCAACACACACTTGACAGGACGGAAGTTCAGATGCGAAGCCCTCATCATGCAGGCAGAGCACAGGGGGTGTACGTCTCAATTCAAGCGATTCAGCAAGCAGAGCACAAATCAAGGCACATTCTCCATATGTCCGCTGTCTGAACTCAAACTGCTGCTAGATCTGTAAACATGAAAATACGCCCATCACTGTTGATAGTGGAAAATTCTGATATTTGCTATCATCCTTTTTTTTTTTTTTAGTTTTTAAAGTTTGAGAACATTTTTTTGAAAGCATACATGAACTCCTGATAGATACTCTGCTGTGGGGTTTGTTTGTGCATAAATGCTGAAGATTACTGCATCGATAGACTGTTTACTCATGATTAATGGTATCCAATCAGGTTTTTGCGCAGTAGCCACCCAGGGGTGTGTATGGAAATCATTTTCATATTGTGAAATTGATACCCACTCTCTTCTCTGCCTGCCTTTCTCTGTACATCTGACCTAATCAAGTATACAAGATGAATATGGGCTGGTCATGTGATTGGGTCTTGATCGTGTTTAGTCTGTCTCTTTCTGAATTGCAAAAGATTGCTAATCGGCAGTGAGTTATGGCAATAATAACCAAGCTTCCTTATAATAAGGTAATCAATTCAATCTACTGTCAATTGGCCTAGATTAATGCTCCATCTTTGTTCCCCACAGGGGGGCCATAATTGAAGGTTTCTGCGACTATTGACTTATGCTGAGTAAACATCTGTTCTTTAATATTCTTTGTTGAGTGCCTCCATTAATTATAATTGTTGCCAATTAACAGAGTACACATCCAGAGAAATATATCGGGATTCAGTTTGTTCTCTGATGAATGAGGTGCCAGCTTTCCCCTCAACATCAATCGCAATTACTTTTTATTTCCGACTGCACTACTTCCCACCAGCACCTCTTAATATTCTTCAGTGGTAGCATTCAAACCCTCTGAAGCAAGTGAACTCTCATCTTCCAGCAAAGAAAGATATTTTATTACTAAAACAATCACACAAACCACCTTTGCACAACAAATGCCCTTTGTTAAGCCCACAGGAAACTCTGGGTGTTGGATTTCCATTGAACACCCACATGCTTGGCCTTTTCTCTCCATGGAAATGCTGCAACACTGACCCTTCAGAGACCCTCTGTGGTTATGTGGGTAAGGGTTGCAAATAATTTGTAAAAGAGAGAGGAGGGAGAGAGATCAGAGCTTCTCTCCTTCCTTCGGAGTAATGCATCTCTCTCTGAGGAGAAGAAATCAGAGGATGGGGGTCAAGCAAGGATACTGAGCAGGGCTTCAGACAAGTCTGAATTTCAGGATATCAATGCTGACATGAAACCACCAAATTAAATTCAGTGCAATTGAATCCCCATTTTCTCTGCTCTAAAACTCTCTCTCTTTCAAAGCAGGCGGAGAGGAAAAATCAATAGTGTATGTATTGATATTAATGTTCAGCATTATGCGTCTAAATTAAATCATAGCAGCAGAGAGGAGCATAAGGCCTTTATTAACAACATGTGCTGAAATCAAATTACTGCCTAGTTCTGTCTCTCAGGTGGCTTTCCTCCAGGTAAACCAAACTGCTGCCACCTTGGATTGTTTACCTTTCTCACAACTGGGCTTTTCTGGAAAGGAGAGCCTGCTGCATTAAACTCGTGGAAGTGGGAGTTAGCAGATGGAGAAGCAAAATCCTCCTCATTGTTTCATACATTCATGAACTTCTGGTTTGCGGTTTGGAATAACAATCTCACAACACTACGGTGAGCACAAGGACAGCTGAATGAAGCGAGGAGCAAAACAACTTCTGGGATGGACTTTAAGTTAGGTATAATTATCAGAGGTGTACACAGAGGTTGCAGTTTATATATCCCAGTTTAGGAGTCACAATTAGATGTGAACTCCACACAGAGGGGAAAAAACAAATGCATAAGTATCTTTTTTCACTTATTTTGAATAGACAGTAGAGCAAGTGTCAAAGACAGACCAACTCCTCTTGCTGGGGACTGAGAGCATTTTGCCCACTGGCAACTTTGGTAAACTATTTTAATTGTAAAAATAAGAAACCTTTTTGAACACGTATTACACTCTATGAATACTGAACAAACACTTTCCCAAGAGGCAACAGGTCAAAACAGGCTATAAACTGAAACCTCTCTAATGCTATGAAAGTTAATATACACAATAAACAGAATAAACAATAAAAGTGTGCATTAGAAGGAGTGTTGATCATCACATCTGGGTGATGATGTTGTATGTTCCTTTTGAATGCTACTTGTGGTTTTATTCACATATCCAACAACAGTTTAGCAACGCTGACACATTGTCCTTGTCCTATACACATTTCTCTCCATCTTCCAGCTCCAGCGTTTCATTTGCTGTCATCATAGTGTGACTGAAGACCCTTACAAACACAGAGACAACAGCACCACTACACTCTGAAACCCATTATTTCCAGTGGCTTGCACTGCGCCACAATTGCTTTTGGCTGCGTCGAGCAAAGCACGAGTACAGCGAGCTACTCAGCCAGCTCACACTACGCTTTGCTCTGTAACGAATACCAACATGGCCAATAGAAACAAAGCAGCCAGCCAGGCAAGGGAGGCAAAATAGAGGAAAAAATAACATTATGTGCATGTTAACTCCCTGACCTGTACAAGACAGTTTTGTGTTTGCATGGAGACCTCTGGAGGAAGGCCCTGTCTTGAAGCACATTTTCCAACAAGTGGACATATCAGGTGTGTTTGGGGGCGAGTGTCAGCACATGCTTGTTAGCATGACAGATGTATCTTTGCTGCTGGCAACAACAAATTAACATAGTCCCATTAGAAGTTTTGAAAACTCTGCCTATTTGGTTCTGTCCTCCACAACTTCCCTGAGCACCTTGCCAGATGTGCGTTGAACTGAGCAGTTAGTGCAGCTCAAACCATGCTGTGTCTAAAAAGGCCCTGACTCGCAAGCCAATCAGCTTGTTGTGCTAACCTTAGCACCTGTTGCTAACGGCACACAGCTAAATGTTTGCTCGCAGAAAGAATGCTTGTGTACTTTGGTTCCACACTATGTGCATCTACATACCGTGAACTCTGCGGCGGGACAGTGATCCCCTACTGTGAAAGTTCAGCACAGATACACTAACCATTACAGCCCTAGCTGTTACAGTATATGCAAAGTGGCTCTGACAGTGTGGCTACAATACAGAATCAACAGATTCATTTACACAACACACACCATGTGGAGGACACATTGTGCCTCGATTTCACGATGATCCTCATGCATTTTCAAACATTACAAGAAGAGCAAGAAGAGAAGTCTTGTATATTTTTTGCTCAACAAATATCAAAATGACTCTTTTTACAGCACTTAGACAGCAAATGGAGACGACAACACATGCATTGCAAATGTAGCTTTGAGATAACAGCTGCAGCTCTCTGTGAAACGCCACTGGTGCACACACTGCCAGCTTTGCAGAAAGCCTGACAAGAGCTAAGAGGGTGTATTTAGTAAAAAGGGAATGAAAGAGAGGAAAAGTTAACTAAATGGTAATCTAGGCAAAACAAAACTAGAATTACCGCCTTGTGGTTGGGTGCTTCC
Source organism: Epinephelus lanceolatus (assembly GCF_041903045.1). Lineage (NCBI taxonomy): Eukaryota > Metazoa > Chordata > Actinopteri > Perciformes > Serranidae > Epinephelus > Epinephelus lanceolatus. Next base: position 23,181,926 of record NC_135734.1, read on the forward strand.
AAGAACCAGTCAAGTTGTAGCTACAGTTTACATCCATGTCTGTCCAGACTCACATACAGCAATGACAGGTGACAATGCTTTAAATGTTGCTGCAAAGAAGGTACATGGTCTAAAACATGGATGCTTCACATTCATCTTCCTCCTGGCAGCACAGATCTATACAGTCAGTACAGTTTCAAGATCGACACTAAAGATTAGTGTCACTAATTCATTATCTAACCAAATGTCTCCCCTCCTGTTCCCAAGTTATGACACTGAGTAATGGCCAGAAAAGTGTTTTTGCAGAACATTATGATGTCACAGAGAAGGTCACCTTTGACCTTTTGGATATAAAATGTCATCACTTCATCATCATTATATCCTATAAGACATTTGGGTGAATTGTTGTCATAATTGGTGGATCAATTCTTTAGTCATGGCCAAAAACATGTTTTGGGAGGTCACAGTGACCTTTAACCATCGAATTGTAATCACTTCATGCTTTAGTCAAAGTGGATGTTTGCCAAATTTTAAGAAATACCCTCAAGGCCTTCTTGAGATATTGCATTCACAAGACTGAGACAGACATGAGGTCACATTGACCTTGACCTCTGAGCTTTGACCATCAAAATCTAATCAGTTCATTGGTGAGTCCAAGTTGATCTTCACACCAAATTTTAAGACAATCCCTTAAGGCGTACTTGAGATAGAACTTTATTTATCCCGAAGGAAATTCAGGTGGTCAGCTGTATTACATTCACTCAGTGTGATACTGATATTGAGATACTGCATCACGAGAATGCAACAGATGAACAGACATATGTCTGTTTGTAAATACAGACAGATAATCTGAAAACATTATGCCTGTGGCCACGGCTATCACCAGTGTGGAGGCATAAAAAGCTTGGAAGCATGTATGTGTCTTTTAACATGTACTGGAACAAAGTAGACGGAGTTACACACACAGTGCTGAAAATAAAATGACAAATATTCTCAAATAATTCAGACATCTGTCTAGAGCAACAGAATTTTAGTACCTAGTTACCTATTTTCACTTCTTGGTGTGTGTTTTGAAAATAATTTTTCTACTGAGGAGATATTAAGGCTTGAAGAGAGGTACGCTTTGGGTCATGTTTGTTCGACTGACAGCTGTCACAACCTATCAGCTGTGAAGGTTGCCACTTACTTAACTGCAGTAAGTGATCATGAGGGTTAAACCAGATCCAAGCTTGGTAAAGCTGGTACCCTGATACAACATGATAGCTACTATCTATCATTCTCAGCACTTGGAAAAGAAGTAAATCTGTATAGGGTGCTTATTTTAACATGTTGATAGACTAAATGCTGTAGTAACAATGAAACATTTAGTCACAGGACTTATTCAGTAAGTCTAGTAACAACATCACTATTTTAAAAACAAAACAATTAACCTGCTGTTCAGAACCAAACGTTTTGTGCATATTAAATTCTCAGTTTGAGCTGAAAGGTTTAGTCAGTTAATCAAGAGAAAATTTTAATATAATTGATTAAGAGTTTAAGTAATTAACTAAAGTTAATTTGCTACTTCGCTGTGTTATATCAATGTAAATGTAATATCTTAGGATTTGGGACAATTGGCAAGAAACATAACAAAACGACAATCTGTCAATGTGAACTTGGGCTCTGGGCAATGAAAAATATGACACTATTTTTATACCAAAATGGTCCTTTATGATCAAACCATTTAAGCAGCAAAAACTGGACCTTGATTAAAAATGTTAAGATAAATCCATGTGATTGATGTGTTAGTGGATGAAGAGGCCTCTTCATTGCCTTTCAGATGGCTGACAGATTACAATGCGAGCATGGGCAATCGTCCATTAGGCCATCTTCAGACCAGTATTTGGTGCTTATGACGCAGGGTTTTCAATATTCATATCAGATCTGAATAAAAGAATGAACTTGTCAGGCCTGGATGCATTTAAATATTGAGTAGCCTTCCATCATTTCTTTCCTGGGGGCCAGCTCTTGAGATGAAAGGTAAGAGAGTGGAGAGGCCAGGGCTGGTCAAGCGATTTAAAAGTGCTGATATCTGCATCCCTTTGAAAATCAAATGCATTGCTTTTGTCACGGGGGGGCTCCGTCTTTGATATTTCTTTCTTCTTGTCACTATAATGCCCAGCCTTCTGTTGTGTTATGGGTAAAACGGTTACAGTATTAATGTTAACTGGCTATATTTACACATCCATTTGATCCTAAGAGACAGATGCATGACGGATACAGACTCCTTCTGTGCTTCTACAGAAAAGATTAGACTGAATGCAGTGAATCTACAACTGTATATGACAAGTGAGAGTGACAGGCAGTGTACTAACTGGCGGAGGCTGTGGAGATTTCCACTGCATATTTAAGCTCTCAAGAGCAGCATGTCAGCAAAGACAACAATATGTAGACATTATGTATTTGTTTAAATAATGAAATAAAATGTACTTACAACGCTATTAAAGAGCCATTACAACAAGCAGTTAAAACACTGACAAAGTAAGGCTAATGCTTTCGGTAATATAAACACTACAGATAAATGGCCCATCATTTCCTGTATGGATGCATCTGCATTCATTATGTTCCTCTACTCATTAAAGGACCATTGGGTAGAGTTTAGGGGAAGGTAGTGGCAGACATTGAATAACATATAAGTATGTGTTCTTAAGTGTATAATAACCTGAAAATATGAATTGTTGTTCTCCATACCTTGGAATGAGCCATTTATATTTCCATAGGGAGTGGGTCTTCGTTTGTGGAGATCGCCATGTTGCATCACCATGTTTCTATAGTAGCCCAGAATGGACAAACCAAACACTGGCTCCAGATAAGGCCATTTATGTTTTTGCATCAGCCACCATAAGAAGCCTATAACTGCAATGTGCAGCGCTGGAGTTATACTGATATGTAACGTGAAACTTCTTTGTTCAGTGTTTCTGGCAGTTTAAATCACCCAGTCCATTTGTTTTGAAAGGAAGAGACCTTTGTGGATAAATCCGCTTCTGGTGAAAACCTTGTGAGCATATGTTATCAGAGAAAAAAGGGTGACTGCACATAGCATGTGTTGTATTAACTGCCCGCAGCGACATTCCAAAGTCCATCGGAAATACATGGATTTGTAATATGAAAATGTGTGTTTAGTGTTTTACCAGTTTAAATCGCTATGTCCGTTTATTTTGGAAAGGGCTCACGGTAAAAACGTCCTGAACATCTGGAGAGAAGAGAAAAGGAGTTTCAGAGAAGCACTGATTTGCAATGTGAAACTGCTTTACTCAGTGTTTTTAGCAATTCTAATCACCTGGTCCATTTGTTTTGGAGAAGAAGAGATCTCTGTGGATAATTTGGCTTCCAATAAAAACCTCCTGAACAATGAACAGTGAAGGAATTCTGGCTGGCAGAAGCTTTAAGCTGGTTACAATCTGCAATTCACCAGATGCCACCAAAATCTCACAAACTTCCCCTTTAATTCATGTTTTAGGTTAAATTTGCAGCCTGTCTTTACATATAGTGGTTACTCACTATGCAACAGAAGTAGATTTGAATGCTGGCCAATTTCTAGCCTGCTGCTAATGATTTGTAGCCAGACCTACCAGTCTTAAAGGATCAGACCACTTTTTTTGTATGTTTGCAAGATGATTTCTTATTAGAACTACAATCAGGCCCAAATAAATCCAGCCCAACCCCACATGAACCTGGCCTGCATAGTTTCTGTCCAAGCCCGAACAACTGCAGCAGTTTTGGGCCTAAAAAAAAACCTGAATGTCCACTGCTTTTTTAAAAATGACTATTACAAACTAAAATCAACCAGTCCTTTCAGTGTGGTGACAAACAGAGTACATTCGTAAAAGTCACCCTGAGCGCCAGTGCACTCTGGCCCAAACTGGACCATTCCTAAATTCAGAGCACTTTTGGAATGTACCATTCAATTCAGAGCATCACTCTCTTGGAGCAGCAGAGCATTTACTTGGGGCACTCTGTCTGCAGCAGAACACCAGGCACAGTGGAAGTTAACCATCTGGTAGATTTTGAGATATTTCACCGTATAAGTTAAAACCTTAACCTGTTGGTGGCACTGAAGAACAAGACAGGGGATCCCCTTAATCTGTAGGCTTCATAGTCTACATACTATATATATCTGTATAAAATTTTATGGTAATCCATCCACTAGCTGGTGAGGCATGTCGGTCTGGACTACAATGGTGGACCATCCGGCCAACCAACTATTCACAGAGCCACAAGGCTACCATTAAAGAATAGGTCTAACAATTTAAAAAAAAAAAAAAAAAAAGAAAAGAAAAAAAAAACCATCCAATAATAGTTTTTGCAAAAATGTCAAAATATGGCGTCATATAGGACCAAAAATGATTCCTTTTATTTTCAGATGAAATAATTATTTTATTTTGATAAAAGCATTTTGACTTACAGTAGAAGTGAAGTATTGACCCAAAAGTGGTTCAAGAACTCTTCTTCTATTTATTCCAACCAATTCTTGTGTACCTCCAGTGCAATAGGGATTACTAAACAGTAACATTGCTGTGGGCTGTTGTCAGGACTCAAACAAGTCAGATTCCACTTGGGGAGGAGCATTTAAAAACATTTCTTGTTTTTGAGGCTGCTTTCAGAAAATGAATGACAACCTGGGTGACCACAAACACTGACAAGAGGCCTCCTCTTGTGTAAAAAAAAAAAAAAAAAAATACTTTAGAGAAGGTGATGTGGGCTTCTAAATCGTTTAACCAACCAAGGTGTCCTCCTGCCAGAGCATCATTTTAGGATTGCCTGGAATACTGTAGCAAACAAGGCTCCAGCTCACCCAGAATGACTCAGGCCTTGCAGGGAGGCTGCTCCATAATCAGAGGGCTTGCCAGCAATTCTCACCATCTGGGGTCTGGGTGCAATGATTTCCTTAATAACGACCTCAGCATGGGGATGAAGAGGCTAACGGGGACAAGAAGCAGCGGGTCTCCCTGCCAGGACACTGGTCCAGGGGAGGTCTCAGCCTACCAGTCTAGATCCATCAACTCCCATGAATAACCCTGGAGAGCTTCCTGTGGCTCTTCTCATGGCTGGAGTGAACTGTGTGTGGAAAAGTGCCTTTATGTGTGTGTGTGCGCACACATACAATTGCAAATACTGTCAAAGCAGGTGTGAATGTGGTCTGCATATGTGTGTTTGGACTGAGGAATGGTTAATTGGTGCCTCAAGTGACACTGGACACTGAGACATATTGTCAAAGCTGTGAATCCTCACTGGAGATGACAAGCCAGCAGTTATTTCTGAGCCATCAAATTGGGCATGTCGTGACTGACCATGCCACTGGGACTGGTCAGACACTGAGAAGACGGGTTTCTGGGCATCTCGGGGGTCCAGCGTAGGCCGTCTCTCACTGGGCCCCATTTCCTCTCTGGCACCATCAAACAACTATTCCTTCTGAGCAGAAGATTTGGCAGATCACTCCCCACGGCACTCCATGATCTACACAGGCTTTGTCAAACCTCCTGCACTTCAGACACACTGTCACAACTAAAGAGCTTTGCACCTCTCAGATGCTTTAGTGACATTCATAATCAGAATTAGAGTGAGTCTAAGTGTGTTTGAATGTGGTTTCCAAAATCAATTAAAACTTAGTGGAAAAAGACTGACTGCATTTTTCATTCAGTTGAAAAATGAACACATATGCGTTGGAGAGACTTCAAGACCTTGAAATTAATAAGGCCGCTTTAAAGCTTCATTAAGCAAGCTTCATGAATTGTGAGCATGTGTGGGCAATGAAAAATATCAAGGATTGAAAGATACATTTTTTCCATAACTAATATGTTTGAAGTGAATGTAAATTTAAATATATATATATCTTACTGTAAAGTTGTAATAGTTGTTTTGTGTTTGCAAACAACAGTCCTGTAACAGGTGTGTTGGCAAAAAGGCTAAAAAATATTAACCGTAATACAGTATTAAAAGTGTAGTTCGTGATTCTAGCATGCTTTTTGTCTCCTTACAGCCCACTAGCTGTCCATTCTGTATGTGCACTGAAAAAAAACATCCAGTGTACATACACAGCCCCGGCTCTTTAAATGAGAAACAAACTAATTGGTTCAGGCATACAATGTAATGCCGGCTGTTCTCCCTCTTCCATTTCCTCACCCACGAGGAGCGGAGCAACACCATGATGAAACGCCAATAACACTGAAGATGTTACAGGAGCTTCTGAAGTAACACTGACGGTAGGGATGTATTTGTTTGGGTGCTGAGTTCAAATATCAACAATCTTTCTCTGGAATCACAGCTACCATATTCTGCAATACATCTGCACTATTTTCATTTCATTTCATAATAGGCAAGATTTTTTTTCATTACATTTCAGTAAGATAGTATAAAAATACTGTGTGGACCTATAATATACAATAAAAAAAAAACATTACACCACAGGAAATAGCCAGGAGTGGGGCCAGAGGGGTGCAAAACCACCACAGAGAGACGCAGAATGATCACAAATAGATGCAAAACAACCACAACCAGACAAAAAAAACTATGCAGCAAGGCATCTTTCAATCTGGGGGTCTTCCTTCTGTGTAGCATGGACTGGGATGTTTTACATGTCAGAGACCAGATGTATAAATGATACACACAATAATCATATATAGGCCATTTCCCACACATAAAGTGATATTTACATGATATGCAGTGAGAATGTGTGCACCTCAATGCATACTTCAGGGATAGCTGCAGGTGAACATAAATGGTTGTTTGCCATTTTCAATGACTGTGTTATAGTTGCAGCAATACAGTTTCATAGGCGCATTTAAACTGACTTTAAATAATGAATTTTTGTGTGATGAATTCTAACTTGTTTAAGTTACATTGGTGTTGTTATTTCCCCATATCAAGATTTTCTTCATTTTATCCTGAATTGAGAAGCGCTATGTGAAGTCTGTTTAGATATGAGTGCTTGTGGGTGCGGAAATGATGCTTGTGCACATGCATCCAGCTCCACAATGACTGAGGTTTATGAAACAGAACCAAGCATACATTAGGCAAAGCTTTATAAATCTGCCAAAAAGAATGCATATTCCTGTCGTTGTGTATACACAGTTTTAGTTATGAATCCACATAGAGTTTAATGCATCTGGCCCCTGGTCCATATATTAGAATCTTAATACATTCTTATTCGCTTCATAAATCTGCTCCCACTCTTTGAATTAGTTCCCCAGTCTGGCCCCGCCATTCCAAAGTTTCCCAAACCATCCATGAATGTAGCTTGTCACATTATTGCAATCTTTAATTCATCAAAATCCTCAAGTAAGGAGAACATAATAATCTGTATTCCAAACAGAAGAAAATAAAAAGGTTTCCAGGGACCGCCGTGCATGCCTCCAACATTACCACCACTCTGACTCCATTTTCAGAGGTATAAAGTAACTCTACATTCTCTCCCAACGGTATTGAAAGCCTGCATAAAAATGCTCTGTTACAATGCTGGCTGCCAGTAGTGATCTGAGCTTTTCTCTTTCCCCTGGTGCAGCCCACAGTTGCCACAATAACTCTGGTGTTACAGCAAAAGCTGGGACAGCCGCAAGCCCTGGTGCTCACCCTGCTAATTCACCATTTGTTTTTTTTCTGGCAGGGATACATTCAGTACACACCACACTCCAGCTGAATGAGGAAAGAATCGATATGCTGTTGGCTCCGCGAACAGGATTTAGCTCCAATAAGATTCAATTTCCAGGTGTCATGCTTGAGATTATTTTGTTTTGACAGAGTTGGGGAGGGAGGACGTAATAAGCAGAAATGTTAAATGAAGGAGTCGGACAAACACCGAGCACAGCCTCGGGATTATCACTCACAGTAATTAGGCTGGGGATTTTAGTTGAAATTTGAGATTGTTGAGATTGATTTCCTCCTCTGGAGAAAAGTTCAAAGAGGGGACAAGTTGTCTTTTCTTTTAAGCTAAACCACAGTGTTTTGGGGAAATGGTGGTACCTGCAAAAGTGCCTCTCCTATAAAGCAAACTATTTACAATGACAGCCGATGATTTCATGTCTGCTCCGTACTCTGCTCCATGCCCACCTCTCACATCTCACTCACTCTCCTGCCATCACGCCACCTCACAGTCTCCATTACCTTTCCTCTCTTCGGGCACTTGGGCTTTCACTTGCTATCGCCTGCGCAGAAAACACCAGACTACAATCATTCAATTTTTTTTTCCTTGCCTTGGATGAACACTCCAATTCCCTGTATGGATGGTGACCATTACAGATCAGACAGTGCATTGGGGAACGTGTCACGCTGCATCGTCAGCCCCGGAGAGTCACAGGTGGACACGTGACAAGTCATTAAGTCTCAGCTCAGTCCCCATGTAGGAGAGAGCACCCTGGGTCAAATGGAGACAGTGACTGTAGAAGTGTAGCGGAGACAGACAGTGATCATAACAGGCCTAATGGGCAGGACTAATGGTGCAATGGGCTCCAATTACAGGCCTTTCTGACAGCTGCTCACCACCACTCCAGCTTCACCTGCACTGGGAGCGCCCAGCAACCAATGGCCGGCCAGTTGAGGACATTGTTAGCTCGCATAGAGTTATCTCCCTGGGCTCCCTGCAGGAAACAATGGTCCACTGCACACAATTTAAGGGCCTCACTGTGCATGGAGGAGGGGGCGGTATTTTTTATCTGACAATCTGTAAGAGAAATTGAGGTAATATCAGGTCACAAGACCTTTTCTTTTTGGCAGTTTTTAAATTTTGTTTCAAGAGGATTGTATTGTTTCCTGTCCTTTCTGATATTCCTATAGGGCGATGCTGAATCCAGAGGCACGTCATTATTTAGTTTATCACAAATGTCAATATGTCTGGAGAAAGCTGAGTTTGGAGCCATCAGTTGACAGCGGCGATACATCACTGGATATTATTTTCCCAGAGTTCTAATCAAAATATTAATTGTGCTGCTCTGCCGGGGTTTGCAGCTTTAATCCATCTGCGAGGAGTACATTAAATAAAGAGTAGGTCCTTCCTTGGAAACCCCACCCGCTAATGTTCCCCAGCATTATGCACACACATTTGTCTTCAAGGAGGGCAGCTTGTCCTGCTAGTGAATTACTCTCCAGCGCTTAAAGAATATTCATTCACTTACTGCCGGAGCAACCTGTCTGCTTCCTGCCCTTCTAAATGGCTGTGGATCATTATCAGTGATAGAGAGAGGGTTTTTTTTCCCCTCTCCGTGTATTGGCAAGAGCTTTGTTTACAGTATGTGTTCCGCTAAACACCCTAGCTCAGCATTTGTGTTGATGGATTAATGCTTGTTACGATGGCAGAAGCATTTTGGGCCATCAGTGAGGCACGTCACTCTTCAACACATTAATCATTTATTTTGGTGAAAGGCAGAATTGTTAAAAGGAAGATTCTTGTTTATTACAACTATGGGGAAGCAAAGTCAGATGAGGCCAGGAAGACGAGACTAAACAAGAACAGATTGGCCAGAATATCTAAACCATTTCATGTGTGTGTAAATGAGCGCATGGGAATTACGCCTCATGAACGAACCACTTGTCCAAACAGATTTGTTTTTAAGTGGCACATACGAGCGATGGATTTTATTCGCCTCTTTTCTCGTGTTTAGAATTTTATCTTCAGACAAACAAAATGCACGACCTGTTGTATGAATTTGTGCAGCTTGTGCAGTCTTTCTGCACATGGAGAAACACACTTGTTTGACTTAGGAATTAGAATGCTTCAATCTAATTGAAACTGAATTTAAAAGTGTTGAATCAATTAAAATGTCAACAAATTACATAAATCCTTCATGTAAATTTAATGCCCTGTGTTAGTGTGATTCGCATCATGGCTTGCCAATTTACTGAGAGGTTGGACGACAGGGTTTTTCTTAGACTGTATTAGTGTGAGTATTTTGATGTCACGTCCACTTGACCGCTTCCCACTTCACTCAGAAGATGCCCTGTGAATCTTTCCTGTAAACTATGTTTCTGTTTACATTCAGTGTCACTTACAAAAATACATTATGTGTATCCGTGAGGTCTAATAAACATGCTGCGTGCATTTCCTTCTTTATTACACATTTGCATCCATGATTTTCTTCCACATTTTGAAACCTGCATTGTGATTAGGGGTGGGTGACATTGCTCTAAAATAATATCATGAAGTGTCAGGGTATTTTTGCATTAATAATATGTCAAATTAGTAAATATATATATAATTAAGAAAATAGTGATAAGTGATATAGTTTTACATGTCAACCTTACAATTTGACTTCAAATATTAAGTAAAAAAAAAAAAACTAAACAAAAATCTCTCAATTACTGTACATTTACTCTCTCATTTCTTTAGTTTGTAAACAACAACAGTGACTCAGAGTGAGATTCAGATTCTGTAGACAATATTAATAGTTCAACAAAATAAAATCTAACACAAATTCCATATTTTAACAGCTCCTAAACACAAATAAAATGTCCCATGGGATCTATATTTAAATCAACAGATGATTTCATTCTCTTTTAGCAAAATCCTTCATAATTAAGCTGTTTTTTTTTTTTTGCTTGGTTGTTTGTTTTTTCCACCGGGACCTTAATGCTCTGCCATTTCCCCTCTTATCACGCTGTATGCGGCGACAGGCTGTTATGGTACAATAAGTATTGCACATTCATATATAAATAGTTTTTTGTCGAGCTGCCAGCAGCATGTAGGTTTACATTGCCAAAGGTTTATGACAAAATCACTTGATGACACTGACTCCCATGTGTGCACAGCAAGAGAGGAGAGGGAGAGATGTTACGCTGCTTCCAGAGGAGCCGCTGAATGAGTTCCCTCGAGCGGTAAGTCGCCGTAAGTCCGGGGCTGTTCATGAAACATTCAGGAAGCCACTACTGAAGCTGTAGTCTGTAATGATTTCTCTTCCAGTGATGCTTGTCCTTGCCGTGTGTGACAGTTTGACGCCAATATGGCAACAGGTCGAAGTATTGTGAGAATCACAATATGAATTTTTCATATGATATTAAAAAGTATACTGGTATTATCCAGAACGCAATGAAAAGGCAAACCCCTAATGTAATGATCCATATTTACTTGCTAGCAGTCTTTGTCTTCTCTGTCCTGTACCTGTTGTGAAACCATTGGCAGGAATGTGTAGTACATGTGCATGTGCTTGTCTGTGCACAGGAACAAACTAAACAGGGACCTATCCATAAAAACATCTCTCCATGACACTACTGGTGGTCAAAAACACCACAAGGCACCTAAAGATAATTTTTGGCTTCTGACTTTGTCATTCCTTGATTATTTCTGTCACAGGACCACTTTCAAGTGACATAGTCTTGACAACCAGCAATGTGGGCAACACTTTAGAATACCGGTCACAGAGAACAACGGAGTACTAGCACAGTGTGTACCGATACCTACAAGGGAACAAGATGTGAAGTTAGGGAATAAGGGGGTTACAATCTGGGAACATAAAAATAATTCATACTGTAGGTAGTTTTAAACTGATGGGTAGGTATTCTATTATTATGGGGTACCGTGTGACCATTACTAAGGAACAAAGCTTATAGTACAAATTACCATATATCACTAACAAACACTGGAGGTTTGCAGACAATAATAAAAAGAGGATAGGCACACAATCCACAAAAATGACACTGCAAAAACAGGATAATGCATGCAGTATTATATTCTTTTGCATAATGTTGCAGTGCACACAGACTTTTTTGCATTTTTCCCAGACTTGGACTGGTTTCAATGAAACCATATAGAAGCCCTATGCCCCCAGAACCACCCCCCAGAGGACAGCTGCATCTACGACAATATTCTGAGTAGCTACTATTTATCTTATGGAGGCGTTGAGGTCTCCAATAAACCCTGTGCATTGACCTTAGGTTAAACTGTAAGTCCGTGTCGAATGCTACAGGAGAATGACTGAGAGCTATCACAGTTTAGCTTCCATTCAAAGTGCCACTACCCCTTTCACATTCAACCTCTGCACTGAAAACTTTGCTTTCTGTAATGCACATGAGTCTGTTATAGGCAGTGTCAGGTGTTACATTTGTTTGTATAGAAGTAATATAGCACATTAGTGTTTTCTAAATTCAGGTGTCATGCTGCAGTTACTAATAAAACAATTATGTTGTTTCTTGCTCAAAAAAAGTTCTTGAATTATCATCAGAGCAGGCAGATAGAATACAAACAATAAAGAGCCGACAACAGTAACGCCATTTAATAAGCCCATGGAGAGGCTCCTAAACTTCAGCCAGTGCAGTCCTGTGCTCCACTGTTTTAGTGATAAACATTTCAAAGAAGCTGGACTAGTCTAACATAAAGTCATGGTTTGGTAAGTGAGCAACTAGACTGAGTTTTTTAAATGTTTTTGGTCCAATAAATGCAGTTCATGTGCATATTTAAATGTTGTTAGGAGGGTTAGCAGGGCATTATGTTGTTTTGTATGTATCTGAGCATATGTGATATGTGTGATGTGTGATATTATATTATTGTTAAACAGCATGTGACAGTGCTTTTCAGGTGATGTTTAGGAGTAACAGAAAACTGTGTAATGAGCAGTGTAATCAATTACTTATACAAGCAGTGGTGAAGTAAAGTAATGTGGTACTTTTCAAAACATATTAAAGGGAGGTTGCCAAGCTGGTTGCCAACTGCCAGAAAATGTAGAAGAAGAAGAATGCAAGACTTGTTTTGTTTCCGCTTCTGCGGAAAACTCGCGCGAGTTCGTAGTTTTCACCAAAGTCCGTACATTTAATGGAAACACACAGGATTCGAATTTCTTTTAATGCGCATTTCCCAATGATTCAAATCACTTTTTAATGGAAACATAGCTAATGTCTGCTCCCATAGTTACACAAATGATATGCAACTGTACATCTCTGCTGAGGCAAACGATGCTGCAGCCATAAACTCCATTACTACAATGTCTTTTCGTAATATATAAATGGATGAGCAATAACTTCTTAAAGTTAAAGTTAATAATGTGGGGAATTTAACTCCCTGGTTTAAATCCAAGGTTACAATACCTTGGCGTGATCCTTGATTCAGATCTAAGCTTTAAGTCCCACATTAACAAGGTGACCAAACATCATTTTTCCACCTCAGAAAAAAAGCTAAGGTACAACCATTTCTATGAAGGTATTATTGGTGAAAAAGTTTTGAGTGCCTGTAACAGTAGAATTTGTAGTTGTGTACAGTGATTTGTATGTGTGTCAGTATGAGTTGTGTACTTTTTTTTCTCTCCACAAATACAACACAACACTTACACATTCACAAATTCTTCATTACAGGTGCACAAATCCTATTTTACAAGTCACAGATTAAAAAACTGACACACTCACATTTTTGCTCCTATTGTTGCAGTATATTTGGTGCATAACATATTTGTGCACCTGTATCAAACAATGTGAAGTTGTGGACACAATTTGAATATGTGCAAACCTGAATGTGAACTTGTGCAACAAATGTTCAATGTATGTAAAATAATTTCTCAGGAAATTATTTGTGTTCCTTTAAAACACACAAACTGCTACAACTGCTCAAATCTTCCCCACAAGTCATAGATTCTGTTTCCTTCCCCACGAGTCACAGATTCTGTTTCCTTCCGCACGAGTAACAGATTCCCTCAACTACAAATCACAAATCTCCGTTTAATTATAAATCTGTGTCTTTAGTCAAGATCTGAGCGATCATTGTGCTATTGCTTGCATACGCTCTGGTTCCTCTGTTAAACGTCCACCTGTGACTGTTTTCAAACGCTCCTTGAAGAAGTTTGACCCGGATGCCTTTCTCCACGACAATGCTGCTGTGAGCTGGGACAGAATTAACACTTTCTCTACTATGGATGCAGCCTGGTCCTACTTCAAGTCGACCTTTGGCCAGATCATCAATAAACATGCCCCACTCATAAAATTACGGATCAAGGATCGCTGCAGCCCCTGGTTTTCCCGAGATTTGGCTGCATTAATCCGCCAGAAGAACACCTTATGGCGGAAAGCCCATTCCTCCAAGTCTCCTACTGATTGGCTTGCCTTTCGGCAATGTAGAAACAAATGCACTTAAGCCATCAGAAAAGCCAAAGTCACTCACTTCCTGGACAAATTTGCATCCTGCGGCTCTGACGCCAAGACATTCTGGAAAACAGTCAAATCCATGGAAAATAAGCCCCCCCTCCCCCCCATTTTCCCAGTGCAATGACTTTTGGTGACTCTGTTATCACTGATAAGTCCCATATGGCCTCACTTCTCAACCAACACTTCAATTCAGCTCACATCTCTTCTGTCAAACCCCCCACTGCTGCTTCATCACATTCACCTACGTCTTCCAGCTCTGGGACCTTCTCCTTTAGACCCATCCTGGCCTCGGAAGTCTTAGAGGAGCTCACTAAGCTGGACTCTAACAAGTCGGCGGGCTCCGATGGGCTTGATCCCATGTTTATAAAAGTTGCTGCTCCCGTCATTGCTGTCCCCATCTCGCGGCTATTCAACATGTCTCTAGAGTTGTCTGTCTTTCCTCCAGACTGCAAATCTGCACTGGTTTTCCCGCTCTTTAAAGGTGGCTCTGGCTCTGATCCCAACTGTTACAGACCTATTTCCATCCTGCCCTGCTTGGCCAAGGTCTTAGAAAAATTGGTTCACAAACAGCTCAGTCACTTCATGGCCTCAAACAACATCCTGTCCGACCTGCAGTCTGGGTTCCGGCCAGGCCATGGGTGTACTACAGCCACTCTTAAGGTCCTGGATGACATTATCACTTCCCTGGACTCTAAGCAGATCTGCGTTGCTGCCTTCATTGATCTTACTAAGGCCTTTGATTCCGTCATCCATTCCATCCTCCTGCAGAGGCTCTCCAGCATTGGTCTGTCATCACACTCCTGTAATTGGTTCGCCAGCTACCTAAACAATCGAGTCCAGCAAGTTAAGACTGAAAACATCCTGTCTGACCCTCTCACCATCACTAAAGGGGTGCCTCAAGGCTCTATCCTAGGCCCAACGCTGTTCTCTATCTACATTAATGATGTAGCCAAGAATGCCAGCAACTCCAAGATCCACCTATATGCCGATGACACCATCTTATACTCAGTGGGCTCTTCTCTTCATTCTGCAGCAGCCACACTACAGCATAGTCTCTCTTCTATTAAGCAGCATTTCCACAGCCTTCATCTTCTCCTCAACACTAAGAAAACAAAATGTATCATTTTTGACCGGAAACATGACTCCACCACTGCCCCTAAAATCCTCTGTGCCGACGGCTCTGAACTCGAGTTTGTGACCTGTTACAAATATCTTGGCCTTTGGTTGGACTCGTCCCTCTCCTTCACCACCCACATTAAGCACTTACAGTCAAAAGTTAAAGCTCGTTTGAGCTTTCTATATCGCAACAAGGCCACCTTCACCCGTTCAGCCAGACACACACTTGTCAAAATGTCCATCCTGCCCATATTTGACTTTGGCGACACCATCTACAGGATGGCATCTCACTCTACCCTCAGTAAATTGGACCCTCTCCACCACTCTGCCATCCGTTTTGCCACAGGTGCACATTTCAGTACTCACCACTGTGACTTATACAACCTAGTAGACTGGACATCCCTCCACACCAGACGACTCCGCCATTGGCTTCAGCTCATTTACAAAACCATACTTGGTATGACACCTCCCTACCTCTCCTCCCTCCTGCACCTCTCCCACTCTGCCCTCAATTTAAGGTCCAGTAAACTCATTAAACTCTCCATCCCCAAAGCCCGCACAGTCTTTGGACGCAACACTTTCCGCTTTGCTGCAGCTAATGACTGGAACACCATTCAAAACACCCTCAAACTTACCGTCCTCACATCACTCACAGTCTTTAAACAAAATTTGCAACAAATTATAGTTGACTCTTGCAGCTGTTGAGTAGGCCTACTTGTCATGTTTGTACTGTTTTTCACCTTTATTGTATTGTATTTATTAATTGTTTATTAATTGTTTATTGTGTATTTTATATAACTTTATTTTTTATTTTTAGCATCCACTCCCCCTCTCCCTCCAGAGAGCCTTTGCTCTTTGGTTCAGGCTGCATTTGTAAATAAGAATTTGTTCTTAATTGCTTGCCTGGGTAAATAAAGGTTAAATAAATAATAATAAAAAAAAAAAAAATCACCCCTGCACTGAGATATTTGATGAAAAACTATCTGTGCATTCAGTCTACGGAGAAAAAGGCGGGTGCTGATCTGAGATCGACTGATTCCACAACCAATCAGAGGAGAGTGACTTTTGTCTGCATGGTGGAGTGAGAAGGTCACGTCGCGGGGAAGGGGGTGGGGTTATTGAGCCACTCAGCCGCTGCAATGCTGGAGACGATGGTCGGAGCCCTTGAAGAGCCCTTGTTATATTCTACGGTGCTGGCAATGGTGAATGAAAGCATAACGCTGCCACAAACGGACCCCGGTACATTTGTTTTCGAACATTTTCGCCTTGCACATAGTTGTTTAGTTTTACCAGTTTCTTCAGATAACATCTGTGTCCCAGTTTAGGCCCGCATCCCTCGGAGGATGTGGCCCTAAATTGGGACACAGCTATTGTTTGTGATGTCTGCTTGGCTTAATGTTAACTGATCAACAGGTTAGCCTTGCTAACACTAGCTAATGTTAGCAAGTTACGTAGCCATGGGCTCACCTACCAGCTCCACTTTCAGTTGGCTAAACATTGTATAATGTGTAGTGGACAAGTCACTGTTTAAAGCGCTGTTTTTCATGTGGTCTACAGAGTTATCTGCCATCGAACAAGATGATGCAACACCATCCAGCAGCTCAGGTCAAAGCCACCAGACCAGACCAGGTAAGAGTTGTTGTGCTGTTTATCCAGTAGTTTGTCTCACCACACACTATGCAAACATGGAGATATACCTAAAAGTATGACTTGATAATATAAATGTGCTGTGATAAATGAACAATCATTCATACACAATCCCACCACCCATGACTGCTGCCATTGAACCAGGGCAGCTACATACTCCAATCAGCAATACTATGCACAATTGTCACTGTTACTTTTATACCCACATCCTCATTTCCATATGGTGTGAGGTCTGTATACTGTGTCGTAAGACTAGTGTTGATTGTTGAGCTGACATGTTTGTTACATTGTACTGCTGAACCTGTGTTTATCTACTTATGACTTAATGACAAACTTTTAAACTGATTCTTCTGTTCTTGTACACAGGGAAGAGGAAGAGAGACAGCAACACAGAGCTGCTGGAATACCTGGAGAGGGCAGATGAGAGGTTCTCACAGCACAGCAAGGACCTGAATGATGCCCTGCTGCAGAAGCTGGAGACTGACAACAGTGTGTTTCTTGGACTGATGGGGCGCATGGTATCTGTGATGGAGGCCCAAGCCCAGAAATGAGCAGCTCTGTTTCATGGGAAGTTTTAGTTTTGCACACTTGTCACTTTTATCATTAGCTTGTTTGTTGTATTTAAATAAATTCCTTTCTAAAGAGACATGTCTGCTTCTGTATGTTTTCACTTAATGATGTACAATTTAACTGTGTAATAAGTTCAAGTAAAGCTAGTAAAAACAATTCAAGAACTCAACAGGTTACCCATTTATGAAGATGCTCTTCAGTCACTGTGTTTATAAAGAAATCAGAACATGACAGCCATAATCAGGATGAAACAATATTGGTGGCATGACGTAGTAGTCAGGTAAGCAGCAACAAAACAGCAAAAACAATGGAGAGTAGCAGCCAAAACATGTGCAGCATACACAACCAGAACTAAATTAAACAAACATCTGAATGGCAGGTTTTTAGGAGGCACCTCCACCGTCCTTTCAATCTCCCAAAAGCCATTTCCACAACCGACCGTGCACTGCTTAATCTGTAGTTGTAGGTGTGTTGTTCAGGGGTCAATCTGCCAGTGTCCGCAAAGGGCTTCATGAGCCAGCTCTGCATGGTATAGGTAAATAAGCATGTTGAGTGGAGAGTGATCAATACTAAAATCAATATCCATCATGCTATTTAACCCTTATGCCTCATTTAATAAAGTTTTGCTTGTATTGAAAAATAAATGTGTATGCGCATGAGTGTCTGTACATACTAAATGTATGTGCAGATACATACAGGGTCTTGCCGATCTGCATTCACAGCATGTGAATGTGCTGTAAATGAGCTTTGCGTCGCAGTTTATTTATTAATGTGGTTAAAAATACAACCTACCTTGTTGCCGAAATCGCTATCTCTGCTGCTGTTAGTTTGAAAACAATCCACCACCGGCAGGCCTTCTCTCCTTCTCACTCCACCATGCAGACAAAAGCCCCTCTCCTCTGATTGGTTGTGGAATCAGTCGATCTCAGATCAGCACCTGCCTTTTTCTCCGTAGACTGAATGCACAGATAGTTTTTCATCAAATATCTCAGTGGAGGCGCGATTTGTGATTTGTAGTTGAGGGAAACAGAATCTGTGACTCGTGGGGAAGATTCGAGCAGTTGTAATTATCGATTTATATGTGTGTTTTAAAGGAACACAGATAATTTCCTGAGAAAGTATTTTACATACATTGAACATTTTTTGCACAAGTTCACGTTCAAGTTTACACATATTCAAAATTTGTCCACAACTTCACATTGTTTGATACCGGTGCACAAATATGTTTTACACCAAATATACTGCAACAATAAGAGCAAAAATGTGAGTGTGAGTGTGTCAGTTTTTTAATCTGTGACTTGTAAAATAGGATTTGTGCACCTGTAATGAAGAATTTGTGAATGTGTAAGTGTTGTGTTGTATTTGTGGAGAGAAAAAAAAAATCTACAAGTACACAATTCATACTGACACAAATCACTGTACACAACTACAAATTCTACTGTTACAGGCGCTCAAACCTTTTTCACCAATAATACCTCCATAAATTTCTTAAAAAAAGATGCTGAGAAATTCATCCATGCCATTAAATCAAGCCATCACGACTACTGTAACGCACTTTTTACTAGCCTCCCAAAAAAACACCACTGAGAGACTTGAGCTCATTCAAAACTCTGCAGCTCGGCCAAGAGGAGAGAGCTCATCAGGCCAGTCTGAGCTGCACTGCATTGGCTTTCTGTTAGAGTTCACTTGCTCACTGTATATAAGGAGGAGGTGTGAGCCTTACATGGCTGTTGTGTATGCTAATGATGAACAGGTGGCATTCATTATGGTGAAACAAGCAATTAAGAACAAGTTTGTTCTGTTAACAGAGTTTGATGAATCCCACAAGCTTCACAGAATAAAGTAAGAGACAGTTAGAAATATATAGAAAGAAATGTTTGCATGAGGCCCAATGTAATTATTTCTGGTAGGAATGAGGGCCAAAGTTATAAAAGTAAGACTCAATTTGTACTAAAGCAGAATTTTTCTATCCCAAAAGTTTGACCAGATCCAGCTCCCAGTAGAACTAGTGGTCTCCTGATATTGATATACTATGGTATCTCTAACTCAAGGACAGCACTTCAGCATATCTCATATAGTGCTCGTTATACAGTGTGCAGCCCTCTGAATGGTAAATCTGTGTGCGTTGACCCATTACTTCCAGCTCAGCATTCCTTACCACAAACTGGACCTCTGCATGCCAATTACTCAACAGATAATATCTGTGGTGACTGGAAGGTTCATTACCACATTGAACCTGAACCAGCATTAGCCTCTCCCAAGTAAGGTTATATACATACTCAATATTGCATTTCAATGGGCTAACCTCAGCAGCTGCGGTTTAACATGCCAACTCTCAGAGCTCCACAAAAGACTTCACAGCTCTATTATAAAAGTCAGTGGGTCACACTCTGAACAGACATTATTCTCATATTAAACAGTGATCCGCTCTCCAGTACCGTCTTACTCAGACCATTTGTTATTCCACAGGCAGCCACACACTCCACACAGGGAGTCTGGAGAATCAGGCCACACTTTCTTCATTCGTTGTTTTTCCTCCTTAAATTTCAGTCGTAATCCTGTGTGGTCAGGCTGGTGTGGAATTCAAGAAGATAGGGCAGCATGCAGCGCACAATTAAATCCCCACTGTGCTGTAATAGTGCGGATGATTGTTTTGTATAAGTACCTGTGTGGAAGCATATTGGATTGTGCTACATAAACACTCATAACTAAAAATTGACTCAAATGAACATGGGTTATTTTTGCCCCTGAAATAAATGTTTGCGCTACAAGCCTGTTTGCTGTGTATGTTTTTGTCTTGGCTCTTTTTCTCTCCATGGTGTCAGTCATCAGGCCCAAAACAACGCTGGACTAACTCCCTGAAGAGGCCTTGGAAATGAAGCTGAGAAAAAAAATCTCTGTTTCGCAGTCCTCATTCCCTTTTAAAGCTAGTGTTTGCTACATGAGGGACCTCTCCTCCCAAGTTGCATAGCTTTTGTCTGATAGAGAGGGAAAAAGACAAGTAAGTCTTTTCCTCCCTCCTCCAAGCTGTATCTGTTTTACAGGGAGTCTCCAGAACTCAATTTCCATGTCATTTAAGGCCTGGCCCAGGGAAAAGTGGTAGTCAAAGGTGTAAAATTTGCCCTTATCTACCCTCCACACACAGAGAGACATATTTATCTCCTCATGTCTTTACAACACACAGTGCAGCCATTTACTGCCAAATCAGGTCATAATGTTGACACACTGTATTTCAAAAATACAGAGCAGCAAAGTATCTTCTTAAGGGAAACTTAAGTATTTTTTTCAACCTGGAGCCTATTTTCCCATGTTTTGTGTTTAAGTGACTAATGGGGACAAGGGTTTTGAAATCAGTCCAGTATTGCACGAGAGCGCTGCAGATGGCTGCTGCAAAACTGGCTGCAATGTAACCATCCAGGGCAATGGCGCACTGACAGATAAGTCCTCTAAAAGTGCTTGTTTTTGAAACTGACAGGCTCAGATTGTTATAATCAGTGTCTGACAACATTATGTAATGTAATCCACAATACAATGTTTTTCTTTACCTTTTGCTTGATCTGGTCTGTTATTGGTTTCCTGCAACAACTCAACTCATGAGACTTAGAACAAGACCTCTCTTCAAGCGAGACTTTGTTAGACACAAGAGCAGTCAGAACGGATCAATGAAAGGTAAAGAAAAACATTTAATTTCTCTGTAGGGTGCTTTCAATCGGCATTTACTCTCAGGACAAAAGACCCTGCATTAGTCACAGGTAGGGCTGGGCGGTATGACCTAAAATTTATATCACGGTATAAATCGAATCCCTTCACGGTAACGGTATATATCGCGGTATAAATTTAAGTGTAAAAGTTATAATAGAAGTGTTTCTGAATGGGTTTTGTAGTCCCTTAGCAAAGCTAAATTGATAAAAAAAAAAAAACAACAAAAGCAAAGATATAGAGCATTTATTGTACAGAATGCAGATCTCAAAACTCAGAATTAAAACCCTCTAGGGTGCAAAATGTCCCCTGGGATCTATATCAAAAGGTAATTTCCTTCTTTTAGCAAAATCCTAAATGACTGAGTTGTGTTTTTTCCACCTGGACCTTTATGCTCTGCCATTTCTCCTCTAATCATCACGCTGTAACCTGTGACAGGCTGTTATGATACCACAACTATCACACATTCACATATGGAGTTTTTTGTGGAGCCCCTAGCTTCACATAGGTTTACATTACCAAAGGTTTATGACAAACTCTCTTGCCGAAAATCAACTCCCGTGTGCACACGGCGAGAGAGGAGAGGGAGAGACGCTGTGCTGCTGCCAGAGGAGACACTGAATGAGTTCCCTCTGAGCGGTAAGTCGCTAAAAGAGTCTGAGAAGTCTGGGGCTGTTCATAAAACATTAACTCACTCACTCACAAGTTCTCCAGCAACACATGTTGCACATGCTATGCTAAATCATTGGATGTGAACCAGCTCCTCTTGCTCTGCTGTCTCTGTGTTCGCAGCCATTTTCACACTGAGGCAGGTGTGATGACGTCATCAACGATAGGACGGTAGAGCGCAAATCTCTACCGTGGGCCAAATTTATATAATTTCTACCGTCTACCGCATATACCGTGCAGCCCTAGTCACAGGTATTTATCAGCTCCGGCTCCAATAAGCAGAGATGGAAATATAACACCCGGATGTACAGTACAGGCCAAAAGTTTGGACACACCTTCTCATTCAATGCGTTTTCTTTATTTTCATGACTATTTACATTGTAGATTCTCACTGAAGGCATCAAAACTATGAATGAACACATGTGGAGTTATGTACTTAACAAAAAAAGGTGAAATAACTGAAAACATGTTTTATATTCTAGTTTCTTCAAAATAGCCACCCTTTGCTCTGATTACTGCTTTGCACACTTTTGGCATTCTCTCGATGAGCTTCAAGAGGTAGTCACCTGAAATGGTTTCCACTTCACAGGTGTGCCTTATCAGGGTTAATTAGTGGAATTTCTTGCTTTATCAATGGGGTTGGGACCATCAGTTGTGTTGTGCAGAAGTCAGGTTAATACACAGCCGACAGCCCTATTGGACAACTGTTAAAATTCATATTATGGCAAGAACCAATCAGCTAACTAAAGAAAAACGAGTGGCCATCATTACTTTAAGAAATGAAGGTCAGTCAGTCCGGAAAATTGCAAAAACTTTAAATGTGTCCCCAAGTGGAGTCGCAAAAACCATCAAGCGCTACAACGAAACTGGCACACATGAGGACCGACCCAGGAAAGGAAGACCAAGAGTCACCTCTGCTTCTGAGGATAAGTTCATCCGAGTCACCAGCCTCAGAAATGGCAAGTTAACAGCAGCTCAGATCAGAGACCAGATGAATGCCACACAGAGTTCTAGCAGCAGACCCATCTCTAGAACAACTGTTAAGAGGAGACTGCGCCAATCAGGCCTTCATGGTCAAATAGCTGCTAGGAAACCACTGCTAAGGAGAGGCAACAAGCAGAAGAGATTTGTTTGGGCCAAGAAACACAAGGAATGGACATCAGACCAGTGGAAATCTGTGCTTTGGTCTGATGAGTCCAAATTTGAGATCTTTGGTTCCAACCGCCGTGTCTTTGTGAGACGCAGAAAAGGTGAACGGATGGATTCCACATGCCTGGTTCCCACTGTGAAGCATGGAGGAGGAGGTGTGATGGTGTGGGGGTGTTTTGCTGGTGACACTGTTGGGGATTTATTCCAAATTGAAGGCACACTGAACCAGCATGGCTACCACAGCATCCTGCAGCGACATGCCATCCCATCCGGTTTGCGTTTAGTTGGACGATCATTTATTTTTCAACAGGACAATGACCCCAAACACACCTCCAGGCTGTGTAAGGGCTATTTGACCAAGAAGGAGAGTGATGGAGTGCTGCGGCAGATGACCTGGCCTCCACAGTCACCGGACCTGAACCCAATCAAGATGGTTTGGGGTGAGCTGGACCGCAGAGTGAAGGCAAAGGGGCCAACAAGTGCTAAACACCTCTGGGAACTCCTTCAAGACTGTTGGAAAACCATTTCAGGTGACTACCTCTTGAAGCTCATGGAGAGAATGCCAAGAGTGTGCAAAGCAGTAATCAGAGCAAAGGGTGGCTATTTTGAAGAAACTAGAATATAAAACATGTTTTCAGTTATTTCACCTTTTTTTGTTAAGTACATAACTCCACATGTGTTCATTCATAGTTTTGATGCCTTCAGTGAGAATCTACAATGTAAATAGTCATGAAAATAAAGAAAACGCATTGAATGAGAAGGTGTGTCCAAACTTTTGGCCTGTACTGTACATGCTAATTTTAGCCCACTTTCCAGCACACTATAATGATACAGTGACACAAAATATTGTTAATCTCTGACCAAGCAGCATTTTAATATTGTTCAAAATGTAGGCTGCATGAGTTTGAGGGAAAGACTGAATACAAGATATAAAAAGGAAGAAACAGCTGTAACATTTTCACTGGCCTCCGTGCTGCTTTCTACAGTTTACTAACCCATTTTCTGGCCCACCAATGACGTCAAACGGGATACACTAAAACAATTAATGTAATACTCATCTGCTGCAGAGTTGTGTACAAGGTGTATTATTAAAACAATCTTAAACCTGTAAGTAGCAGAAACAAACACTTTTAGTGGACTTACTTTGATGGTGCATAATTGCCCTGAGTGATTACATCACAGCCCATTTCATGGCTGCTGGATGCAGTGCCCTCTCTACATACAGGACCCATTTCAAAAATGCTGTCCCAATTAGTCACACAGACAAAAAAAATGGAGTAGGGTCCAGGTTGAAAAAAAAAAAGGGGGGGGGGGGGGGGTTTCAAAGTCATAAATATGATAGGTTATATTTTATATCAATGTTACATTGTGATATGGATCATTAATTAATTGCGAAACAGCGGTTGACTTTTCTCTGACTTACTGGATGTAGACTGTGGCAATAAGTTGGCCATTAGGGTGCTGATTTTGGCCAGCATTCCCCCTTCCTTTCGCTATTTGCGTGTTACCATTTCCAAATTCCCTTTGCTTTGTAAAGCAACAACAACCTCAAAGCTAACCACTTAGGGTGCTTTTAGACCGGAGTTTGCTTCCTTAGGTCTGAATCAGGACTAACTTTGTTTCAAAGTTGCATAATTGCCCAGAGTTAGTTTGTGTTCTCACAGCAGCATTTACAAGCGGACCAGACAAGATGAAATGCCTTGCTTGAGAAAGCTGTTCTTGATTGGTCAGAATTTCTGTGTAGAAAAAATCCAGGAAGTAAGCTTAACATTGAAGAAGAGTACACTTGCAAGATAAATGTGACACTTTCTAATGTCACAGTGGAAGGAGAGCAACACAGGTTGATATTGGTGCTGGTCATCGTGTACTATATTGCTTGCATTGTTCACTTTAGTCAAACCATATAGTTTGAAAATGAGGCGCAGCTCCAACTAGAAAACAGTTGATGCATTGGATGTGCTGAATGTGCATATTAAGGCAGTACAGGAGGAGGTGCACATTAATAATCCTCCAGGACTGTAACATGCTCATGTTTAACCCAAACAATGTATAATATGACTGCGGTTGGTTCGGATCGAGATCGGAACACGTTCTCACCACAAATGAACTGCACCAGAGTTCGGTTGTAACTGGACCTAGACCACCTCTTCAAGAAGGTCTAGGTCAGGTTGTTTTGGTGCGCACCCGAGAGCAAATGCTGTGTTCACGCCTGCCCAAAGTTTGAGTTTGAATGAACCAAACCAAACAGGGCAGGTGTGAAAGCACCCTTACACGCTGAAAATGGGACGTTTTGACGAAGATTTGGCTTGTGCAATAAGGCATGTCTGCTATTATCTTTCAGCGAACTGTTGTAAAGATCTACAGTGAACAAACCAATTTGTGAGCGCACTTCAGAAAAGCCCAAACTCCAAGTCCCAGGAAAAGCATGCCCAATGTTGATTCATTTTCTGACACGGCCAGTCGGAGTTGATTTGCAAGACTGTAGCAGGGGCATGCGGCAGTGACAGTGACTTCGCAAAAGTACCAATCCGTTCCATTTTGCATGAACTTCTGTGATTCTGTCATTATAATTATCTGGCATTTTAACAGGTCCAGTGAGCTCCTCCAGAGTTGAGATATAGTCAGGCTTCACCTCTTGTGCACTGATTATCACATTATGTTTGTCTTATTTTATCAGTAAAAGTTGAATCAGGCAGTGACATATGACTGTTAATGTTTTTGTGGCGTTTTCTTTGCAGGGCCATTTTAATGACTCACCTCCTCACGTGCAAATGTTCCCCTAAACTAAGTTCACCCGAGACACTATTTTGCAGGAGCACTATTGTTAAATCCTGGGTCTCGTGTCACCCTAGACAACTGCAATTGGTTTTTACCCTAGAGAAAAAAGGTAATTGGTGATTCCTTACCTATGTCTAGTGCTGACACTGCAGTGTGGAGATAGGTCTGGCTACACAGGACTTATAAACACGATTTTCCTTATATCTGCTTACAACTACACTACAGTGTGTTACATTATATGAAGTATTACAAATAATGTATGAACCATTTATACTGCCTAATGTAAATCACAGGGATTAAAGGGTTTCAGTTTTAGTGTTTTTCAAAGTGCTGGAAGTGTAAATGTGACCATATGTTTATGTTTGAACTGAGGGTTTGGCAGCACTATACAGGAAAGGTAATTATGTCACCAAATCAATACAGCTGCATTGTAGAAAGGTTTCTGCCTGTTTGGAGTGTGGAAAGTGCAGTGTATACTTCATTTATAAACACAACAGCAATCACAGCCTCCCATCCTTAGCAGAGTAAACTAGGCATAATGTGCTGTACTGTTGGCATTAATAGAACAATGAAATACTTAACTAGTTTGTGTCACAGAGATTTAACAGACTGCTGTGCATAGCATACTGGCTACAAATAGCATCTGTAGGTGTAAATGCATTATCAAGGCAAGACATGCCTCCTATAACAAACTGCAAGCTTCCAGTTACACATTCATCTGCCTCCCTTATTTCCTGTCAGTGTCCCACCTACAAATCACCCAGACTCACCTCATCACTGCGATCTTTAGTTACTGTCACGGTACAGTTAAGGTATGACAGTGAGAGGTGTGTTTTCTAATGGGTGTCATTTACACTGCTGATCATTCTGTGTGCTGGAGCTGCAGCAGAATAATGTAGAACACAGTGTTCTCATCATGATCACTGAAAATAATCAGAGCATCCATCCATTCTTTCATCTGTCCATTTTTGCCTAAATCACTGATTCCTGTGAAAGGCAAGGAAAAGCAACAGCAGCACTGTGCTGTGTAGATTTTGGCATGCTTGCCCTTGGACTTTTTGCCACACACATCCATTACAAAAGGAAAAAGTTGAAAAAGAACATTTCCAAAACAGCACACAAAAATTTGTCTTTGAGTTTAAAGCAGCAGACAGTAAAGATAATTTTTGTCATTATTGTGTGTGTGCCTACAGTC
Source organism: Epinephelus lanceolatus (assembly GCF_041903045.1). Taxonomy (NCBI): domain Eukaryota; kingdom Metazoa; phylum Chordata; class Actinopteri; order Perciformes; family Serranidae; genus Epinephelus; species Epinephelus lanceolatus. Next base: position 23,208,819 of record NC_135734.1, read on the forward strand.
AGCAAGAGGAAGAGACTAATAGGAAGAGGGAGAAACATTTAAAGTGAGAAGCTTTAACTAAAATAATGAGCCACCATGTTTGAATAACTTTGAATAAGACAGCCATGAGGGACACATCTCACGCCGTATTCAAGGCATATCAGAGGTATCGTAATTACCAGTTTCTGACTTGTAAATAGTGTTCGAGCAACATCCACGTTGTAATTACAACTGTGAAAACTGTGTTCTGCGTAACTGTGGACTGTAACTGTGTATAATGTAATAATTCTGTGCCTCTGGAGGAGTCTGGAAACAACCCTAATGATGTCATCAGGGTCGTCTCTACAAATTTAAAGGAGAAAACCTGTGTTAGAAACTTGAATTTAAGAGATGTGGGCATTTACCAGGCAGGGATGGTTTAACAAAAATTGTTGTCATGTTGCAAGATGGGAAGTGTAGGATCCAGGGGCCAGATGTATAAACAATGTGTGTGTGCACAAAAACCATGCGCACACCTTTTCCCTCACATAAACTGATATTTATCATGCTGCCCATCGTGATTTTGACCAGGCTTTTTTAAAATGGAAGTACAATACTTAATCACCGGTGTTACCCTTTAATGGAGAATTTCCCTTATATAATTTATTTAGATGATAAGCAATGGTGTCAAACGCACCTGCATTTTTAAATGATCATCAGGTCTGTTATTACACAGACCTGAACATCATTTGCAAAATGATGATGCTTCAGTAACTGTAGGTCCAAGAGAAGTGCTGACTGCTAGATGCAGGTTTACCTAAAAAGAAAAAAAAGGAAAAGAGATGCATGTTGCAGCCGTGCTGGGCTGCAGTGATGGATACTGGTAATTACTTTTAGTGATCTCATTTAACCCTACACACACGCGCACGTTTAATTGCCTGGAACAGAAAAACACAAATCGAGTTAATCTGGTGTAAGGGGATCTCATGTGGAGAGAAACCTGAAGAGCGATTGGAACAAAGCGGCGCTTCATTTCTGCAGACAGGGCGTGGCTTTGGACTCCTACAGATTCTCCAGAGAGAGAAGATTAGCACAACTCTGATCTCTATCCTGTAGAAGGTTATCATCTCGGTTAGGGAGCCAGAGTTTGGGCACTATGTGTGTGTTTGAGCAGAAGGTGCAAAAATACAGCCAAGCTGAAATTATCAACATATTTCCCTTCTGTCCCTTTTGCATTGTGGTGGTGAAACACAAAGCTTCTATCTGTTTATGCCACTAGAAGTGTGCGTACCCCAGAAGTTTTCAAGACTGCATTACATTGTTTTCTATGATTTATACTTTTCTTACACAGTTTATATGTCTAACTTTAGCTAAAATGATAAAATGATTTGTATTTGACAAACCACCTTAAAAAAGAAAAGTCTAAATAGAATGCTGTATAAGCTGTGTAACTGTTAATGGTCTGTGTGGAAATGAATAGTGCAGCAGCTTTTAAAAGTAGGAAAATACATGTCAGAATTTCACTGGGCAACATAAATTTCTTTACCAATTGTAGGTTGTGTATTAATCAGAGGAGGTCCAGCTTAAAATAAAGTTAATCTTAGGTGATTATGAAAAAGACAAAATAAGAAAACTATTGACAAAAATCTTCTCTTGTCTATTTTGCTTGCTCTTTTGAGACAGTCCCTGAACTCAGCTCATCAGTTTCTCCTCCACTGTCAAGTTGAGATATGTGCAGCCTGTAATATCAGACCATGAGGTAAAAATAACACCTACGGAACATCAGTCAAGCTGAATTGTTCTTGAGCATGAACCTAACTGAATGTCTGAATATTGAACTTAAAACTACATACACCTCCACATGTTTAGCCTCTGGCCTGTTTGTTGCAGTTCCTGCTCAAAACGTGCCTGGTCAGAGTGACTGATTGCTTGGCCTTAAGCATTGTTGCTTGCAGCTTTCTCGAAAACGGTTCATACAAACAACTTCACACTTGACACTGCCTTTCCTTGGGTCCTGAGCAATAAACCTGCCACGACATAGTTGCTTCCCCTAGTGCAGTGTTATTTTCATTGACGAAAACTGTGACGAAAAACTGTCTTCAGTGTTTTTTTTCAATGCCAAAAACAAGACAATGATGACTGAATAATAGATCTTCACAATAAAAACCAAGACTATTATCTGTGTTTCATTTTCGTTGACGAGACAAGATGTGACGAAAACGTTAGTGGTGGACTATCAGACACTGAAAGCAGAGAATGGTCGTGCTTGTAATTATCATTAAACGTCACGAGTGACAGGCTGGCAAACTGGCCAGCAAAAGCACTCACAGCCTCAGCCACTGGTGTGAGTTGTGAGCTGTAATTCAGCAGTACAGTAAATAACCAGCCGTGTGTGTCTGACTGTGAACGGTGGAGCTGTTGAATAGAATTGAGGACTTTGTTGTTATACAGCAGTGGCTGTTAGCAGTTAGCTCCACTTGTTAGCCGCTGAATGGCAGCGGAGCAAGCAGCCACCGGGCTTCACATTTCTTGATCCCCACAGGACTCCCCTCAGATCCGTTCTGTCTCAGAAAGGTTTATGGTTTCATGCTGTTTGACAGACAGGTAGGAGGTGCAGTTATCTGTGAGTGCAGCTGTGCTGTAAGTAAACAGTCTGAACTCAGATCAGTTTTCTCTGACAGAGATGAAAGTTTAGTGTTAATCACCAGCTCTGTGAGACATGGTATTAATCCTACAGACTAACATGCTGCACACGTTATTTTTCTGCTTCTTAACAGGGAGATTGATAAGTCAGAGTTTAAAATGCACCTGGGTACAAATCCTAGTTGTCTCAGCTTAGTTATTTGTGGTGTCCAAGTTTTTTGAGACCATGAAAAGATGTTGAGCTTTTCAAATGATGAAAAGTGTGTGCTCGTAACTAACCCCTTAAACCTGTCAAAAACTCTCATGGAGAAACGCATCACCCGTGTTTCCGCTAATCGGATGATCAGCGGTTCGAGCCCCAGCTCCTCCAGTCCACATGTAACCTTGAGCAAGATACTGAACCCTAAATTGAGTGTGTTAAAAACTGAGTAGCAGGTGGCACCTTGTGTGGTAGCCTCGGCCACCAGTTTATGAATGTGTGCTTGAATGGGTGAATGTGACTCGTAGTGTAAAAAGCACTTTGAATACAAAGGGGCTACGCAAGTGTAGGTCAATACAGGTCCAAGTTTGTAAGTGTGTAGAAATTATTTGTAGTTGTAGACAATCTGTCACCTTGATTCTAATTTCTGATTTCTGACATGAATTAGCCAAACTGGATTAAAGATTAAAAAAAACATATAGAAAACATAATGACTAGAAGTAATGAATAAAATGTCATGAATTTTCATTAGCTAAAAGGTTTTGAATTTGTTGACTAAAACTAGACTAAAGCTATGACGGATAAAAATGAATAAACTGTAATTAAAACTAATAAGCATTTTCGTCTCAAGAGTAAGACTAAATCTAAAATAGCTGTGAAAACTAACACTCCCCTAAAGATGTTGAAGCTTATACATCATTTGCCTACAGCTAGCTATTTGGGGCCAGGCGACTTTCAGGAAAAAAAGTATTAATTCAGAAAGTTATATCACTGATGCGTCAAATGTTTGAGTTCACTAAAATGTAACATCTCAAGTCTCTCTTTCTTCATCTGTTGTTGTATACTGCAGCGAGCGGCAAAGCAAGCTGCATTGAGCATGCTGTTCAGCAGTAACAGTTACTAGAGGTCCCTTCCCCATACACTTAACAGTAATAATAACAATAATAATTTTATTTGTTGGCGCCTTTCTGAGCACCCAAGGACACCTTACAATAAAAACATACAAAAATACCAATAATACAACATTAAAAATAGATAAAATACATGACAGAAAATTAAACCGGATAGGCAAGTCTGAACAGATGGGTTTTAAGCTGTGATTTAAATTGTCCAGTGAAGTCAATCTGATGGATATGGGGGGGCAAAGAGTTCCAGAGTCTGGGTGCAGAGCAGCTGAAGGCTCTGCCACCCATAGTGGTCAGTTTGAAATTAGGGACAGACAGAAGAGCAGCTGAGGAGGAGCGTAGAGCACGGGTGGGGGTGTAAGGGTGGAGAAGGTCTGACAGGTATTTGGGGGCCAGGTTATGGAGAGCTTTGAATGTGAGGAGAAGGACTTTATATTGGATTTGCTGATGGACAGGTAGCCAGTGGAGCTGAATGAGGATGGGGGTGATGTGGTCGGTGGATTTGGTACGGGTGATGATTCTGGCGGCAGAGTTCTGGATGATTTGGAGACGATGGAGAAGTTTGTTGGGGAGACCAGTGAGGATTGAGTTGCAGTAATCGATACGTGAAGTGACAAGTGCGTGGACCAGGACCTGGGTGTTGTGTTGGGTGAGAGATGGACGGAGTCTGGAGATGTTACGTAAGTGCATGAAGGCAGTACGGGTAATGTTACTGATGTGGGGGGAAAAAGAAAGAACACTGTCCAATATGACACTGAGGCTTTTGATTTGGGAGGAGATATGGACCGGGTGACCGTCGATGGAAATATTGAAGGGATGAGTGTTGAAGAGTGTGGACCTTGTGCTGACGAGAAGGACTTCAGTGTATACATAAAATACTACTTATAAATCTCAAAAGCTCTGCACTTCCTTGGGTCCTCAGCAATGCACCTGCCAAGTGTGAAGTTGATCAGATAAATGGTTGTTGAGACACTGAAGGCCAGACATATACTTACAGAGTTTCTTAGTAAGATTTAGGCAAATCTGAAAAGCAGAAGAGCAAGCTGCTTTGGCTGCAAGCAGCTCATGAGCACACAAAACAATCACCACATTTGATGCAGAAGAAATCTATGTGAATCTGATGATTATTAAGAAAGATCTTAAGCTATAAATGTTGTCTATAATCTTGAGGATTTTTAAACTGATTTAAAGACAGTTGAAAAGCTTATTGGCAACAAAAGTCCAAGTGGCAGTGGGTCCAGCAGGCAGGTAACAGGCAAGCAGGTATCAGGCAGATATGTATCAGACAACAAAACTCCAAACAGCAAACGATGATGAACCAACAAACGAGCAAAGGAAGTAAATCAGTATAAATAGTTAGAGACTAATGAGGGACAGGTGAAACTAATCAGGGCGAGGCAGACAATCACACAGGTGGGAAACACACAGGGGCAGAAAGTGAAGTCTGCAACCAAAGAGAGGTGAGTGTATCAAAATAAGATAGAAAAAGGATGAACGAGTGAATGAATGAAACAAAGAAAAACATCCTGCACATGGAAAGCTAGCTTGCTAATAAATACAGCCAAAAATGATGGTACATTTTCCATTTTGTTATGTTCCATGCCTGTTTCCTGACTCACTGTCAGTCAGGCAGCATCGCTCACATGAAACATTTTGTACTTTTCATGGCCAATATCATACAATTAAACTTGTCAAACACAGCAACAATCAGTGTGTCCACCATGGATACTCCTTTACCTTTGGTTTAGGCTGTGACATCCTCGGTCAAAGTTCACCAAAGTTAAATATCATGTGATGCAAAGATGCAAATTTGTTTTTCCAGTGAAAGCGAATGTTTTGGTCATCCCTTCTCTGTCATTGAATGGAAGTGAATAGGAGGCAAATATTCATGTTAATTTCGCTCATGTATGACTGTACCCTTGAAAGTGAATCCTACTAATTGCAGCAGTGTGTATGATGTCCGTGTGCTTTGATTTGTCTGAGTTATGTTTTCCAGAAATAGTGCTGTGATCTTTGTGATAAATTGTGTCAGTCAGCTGAAATATTACTGCAAAAAAAAAAACCTGGTCATGTCTGAAAATGTATTCATTTATGCCCCAATTAACAGAGACATTTAAATTGAGTCACTTTATTTTTTACACACTTTTATTATCTGACTGTCTGTAACAGATCGAGCCACCCACTCGTCTGTTATCAGTGTAATCAATTTATATATTCACATTCTCTGCAGCATAAACGTTGCTCCCTATTGTATAGATTATCTCTGTTATCTACAAACCTGCCTTTGTTGTTATGGCAGTGTATGCCCAACATCTAAATCAATTATTGATCAATGAACATATGCAATATTCCCTTTACAAATAAATGGAGCAATTTGCACTTTGTACTGTATATCAATAACCCATATGACAAACACAACACTGCCGTGTCTGGCTGGCTGAGATTCATCAATAGTTCATGAATCGACAAACATTGGTGCCCAGTCTGATTGTATCTCTGCAATGACTGATGGCATCTCTCTCTGCACAGGAAATGAAGAGAAACAAGAACCAGATGGAGATTCCTATCATGTCTGCGTTTTTTGTTTGTTTGTTTTTTCCCAGTGTGTGAAGGTTAACAAGGACTCATCTGCTTCTCAGGTGGAATTCTTGAAGCATGTTCACCAAATTGCTTTGGCATACCTTATTAAAGGTGATGCGCAGAGCACGGATGAAAAATGTTTACTTTGACTACCCTTTTGATAAACTCAAAGAACTATGTTAAAGTTAAGTTAAATCAGAGAGGCTTAGGCAGCAAGACTGTGTTTTACAAAGACAGGGACACATTTGAAGGTTTTTGACAGCCAATTTGGAGCTTGTGAAGAGATTTTTCTTAAAACCTTACAACCCTGCCACAGACTGGACAAGGAAATTTCTGTTCTTTGATAAGCTTCATCCCTTTCCTCTGCAGTCACTACCCTTATTTATTTCATCACATAGCTCCTCTGCTCTGTTTTCCTCCTTTTTTATATTATTTCAGGCCCTCAATAGTCTCCCAGCCATGACAGTTAAATGCAATAGCCACAATTTCCCCTTGAGATGTTCTACAGAGGTGATATGATGATTAAAATGCCTTTATGAATTCACATAAAGTGGAATTTCTAATCCTTTAAGCTTGTTGGCATCATTTAATTGGGGGTATTCTGCTATTATCAAATCTAACAGCCACTGTTAATCTATCTGCGTTTGGATAAACAAACTTTCATCTCCTCAAACAAAGACAGGGATCATTTCAAGCAGATCAAATGTGCTTTCCGAACTGGGAAAATGGCATAACCTACACTCAACTGCGTTTGTTCCTTCAGGTCCAGTACAACCAGAGAAGGGTTCATCAGCAATATAGAAATGAGAGAACCTGACATTTTCCAAATGTTTCTGCATCCATAAGCATCATTGGAAAGGTCTGTAATAATGCATATTTAATTATATTCCTCAAATCATGAAGGTCACTGCTGGTGAACTCTTACCATAGATCAATATGTCTGCATGACCTGGCAAGTTAATATGACTGTACCGCCACTGCTGAATTCCTAGCTGAGCGCTGATCGTCATGATTTCTGATGATTCTCTTTCATTATCATTCATCTGCTGCTAATAAAACTATCAAAAGCTTGCCGACTTGTGCAGGGGAAGACACATTATTCCTCAGATTCACCGCTGATGAAACTTGGATGGAACTTTGATGGAAGTTGTCAGATTAATGATTTTTTTCTACATCTTCGCAATCTGTGCATTCGTAGCTGGAGGTTGTGTACTTCGTAGTGATGGACACTCTACTGACATAGATCGACCTATTGCTCCGCTTCCTGCAAACATCTCAGAAATAGATTTGCAAAGTTCTTCCTCTGTAGGCTTTACTTGCACGCCGCGACTGCCATCACTCACGGATTGGCTCATTTTCTTTACTGCAGGCTAAAAACGACCTGATTGCTCTGTTATGAGAGATGGTATTTGTTCCTCCTTTCAATGCGGTGATGTATGATTCCTGTGCTGAGTGGGCATGTGTTACCTATAGACTATAGGAGGGATCAATACTGCAGCTAGCGGAGCTTGCATCCAAAGTATAAATCTCCAAGACATCTGAAGAATGGAGCAGCAGCGCTCTGTCGGGGGCTCTAACTCCCCCCTCACGTTTCTCAAGCCTCCCTCCACTTCAGCCTAATCTGCCACACACACAAACACACACACCACCACCAGCGCTCCCATCACACCACCCCACTTTGACACAGAGTGAGAAATAAGATCCAGTGCACTCCCAAGGTCACCGACACAGTCTCTCAGGCTCCTGTGATGATATGATACACTTCACACTGTCTCGGAGAGTTAAATGAATCTTCAAGTGCAGACGTACAAGGGAGAGATCCAGCGATGTTCCAGACTTGACAATAAACAACATATCAGATGGTGAAAGAAGTCGAAGATATTGATAGCTCTGTCTGCTGGGGCTGTGTGCTGGAGCTGCTGGAGGGGGCCCTGCCAGTTTTCAGATTCCCAACAGCATGGCGCGTGCTTTAAACCCAAAGTAAACTTTGGAGTTTTTAATGTCAACAGTGTTCAGCGAGGCCTCGAGGATGAGCGTCACCCAACCTCAAACTAAATTATGAACCAGCGAAGAGGGGAAAGCGTCTGCTCCAAGAAAATGTTTAAAAGAACACCAGTGCAGACTGGTTTCTATGAATATTTGATGCCTCAGTCCTTGAGTGCAAAGTGCAGCGCATTATTTAATGTCCCTAATGGTGTTAACTCCTCCTCTGCTGTTGTGAATGTGAGCTGCTTGTGCATCAGAAATATATCTACTCAAAACTTTGTCTCTTTGTTAGTTTTCTCCAAGGATTATGGCGCTTTCACAAAGCACATCTCTCAACTTTAGTTAGAGGTGTCTTATTTCCTGAGCACACTTTTTCTTCTTTTAATTAAAACATTTGGTGCAGCGGCAGGTTGGAATGGCTTTCAGAAAAAGCGGAGGCATACGTCACAGGGAGGATTATGAGAATCTAACACGGGAGAGGAAAAGGTGCTTAACTGTGGAATTACAGCTGAAATGAGTTTTTAATCGTGCAGTTAATGTTGGGGAAATGTGAAGCCCAGAGACACTGCAAATTGCCTCCATGAGGGATAAGACGCCATCAAGGGAGCCAAGTGGACAGATTACTTTATATCAGATTGCATCTTGGCAGAGACAATAGAATCAAGTGTGTCTTTGTAGATACTTTCACCTCCACTATTTCCTCTAAACTCATATAATTGGTATTTGAGATATATAATGTGCATAATAAATGTATTAAAGTTTGCAAGTTAGCAGTCTCAAACTCAAGACGTGCTTGAGTTGCAACTTCTACCTTTTGTAGAATATGAAAGCCAAAGGTCACATGGACTCATTAGCCACAGCTAATCCTATTTTAGTCTTTAATGCTTGCACGGCATTCATTGCAACAAAAACTGACTCCCCCTTATTTTTTAGCCCTCACTGGAAGAGCAGGAGAGCTGAATGTGCTCCTGTTAATGAGATACTGGTTATCTCTATAGCACACTGCCTCCCACCCTCTCCCAGCACTGCATTATTGTGCATCAGAGAGGAACTCTCAGTGTCATTAGTGTTGAAAGAGGGTAATGGAGCAGAGCCTACCAAGTTTCATGAGGGGTTACCATGACCCAGTAGGAGTAATAGGCCAGGATGGAGAGGTCTGATTATGTGAGATCTAGTATGTAAAAAAATCAAATGGAGACTTGTCGTGCCCAGCCGTGCCCTGTTTTATCCATCTGCTAAATAAATGGATCGCAATGAGCGATTATACAAATTATCCCCCTTGTCACTGGCTTTGGAAAAATCCCCCAAAAAGTTTTCAACCTCAGAAATTTTAAGGATCATTTGCAGAACAATGTCACAGTCCATCTTCCTCTGGAGCGCACCTTGCTTATGCATAAATGGATGATGAATGCCGCCATGATTAGAGATTCATCCTTCATTGCTCCGGCCGTGGACACCAAAGTTCCCGAGAGCAACAAGTCAAATGGCTTGTGTAATCTTCAGCGCGGAGGGCTTGTTTCCTTTTAATTCAGGCAGAGAAAGCCAGAGAGAGGAGCCCGGTGATTGTAATTCCCCAAAGCATTTCATTATTTCAGTCTGTGTGATAACATCTTTAATTCCTTTTTAAATAGGTTTATATGTCCATCATAAAATACTCCCTCGTGGGTTTAATTATTGCTGTAAGATAAGAGACGCTATGGGAAGAGAGCAGGGACAAAAAAAGGGAGAAAGTCATTTTCTAAAGATGGAGACGCAAATTATGTAGCTCGGTGTCTGATGGTGTCCTTGTTATTGCTTATCGCTTGTGACATCACTTCCTGTAGCTTTCATTCGTTCGGCTTTATCTTGTCATCTATTCAGCACAGACAATGGAACTGCAGCATCTGCTATGAGCTTGACACAAAGAGGCTTATTATGGCGAGATTAAGTGTAATCTAAAATTTTTCCTGATTCAAGGGGCTTTTGACACAGTCACAACACTGTAGATGTTACCAGCCCCTCATTTTAACCACGAACATATTCACCTATGCATATTTGTCCATGGGGCTTTTGTGCATCATACGCTGTGAACACATTAGCGTGACTATTCAGGTGATTAGAGCGTTTTTCCCTTTCGTCCTGTGCACTGCACCCACAGATACCCATGTACACTGACCCTCTTTTTTGCCCCTTTTTTCTGCTGTCATACCCTAGAAAAAACACATATGCATACACACACTGACATATATTTGACACACACTTGCCTACACACAAACACACACATCCAGACATGACCAACAGCGGATCCTCAGAAGCCTCTTTCTCTGTCTCTGAGGCGCTGTCACCTTCAGACCAGACACTCACTGCCTAAAAATTGCTATGTCAACCATAAAATTACCTTCAATTCAAATTCACTTCAGCTACTTGGAATTTCTATTCCATCTTGCCAAAATGCATTTCAGCGATAGAGCTAAATTCTATATTTTTATTTTTTTACCCTCCTCTCTTAAAATGAGAAACAACTGGTGGTTTGAAGTCTGAAGAATGTGTTGCGTGGTAAAACAGTTAATCTCTTAATCTGTCCTCTTATCCACCCATGATGTCTTTCTGAACTATTTTCTCACCGTTACCTCCATCACTCCCACGTATAGTTAGGTAAGCTGTATTTACCACTTCATCTGCTGCAGGAAACCTCTGAGAGTCTGCCTGAAGAGACAGAACTGAGATATACTTCTAAAACTTCACCGCCAGACTAAGCTGCAGTTCTTAGAATAAAAGACAAAGGCGTGTGTGAGCACAGCGCATCTGTGAAACAACACCTGCAGTGACACTCTGACGATCTTAATCAGCACCCCCCGAAGTTTAAACCTGGAGACGCCAAACGCAATTCACTCACTGGTAAAAAGTCTCCTCAACTAAATAACTATATAGAGATTATTTTTTTTGTACTTGGAAAAGGTTACAGTTAACAGTGGATACCCTCTGAAGTTTGAACTCCCCTGACTGTATTGATTAGGTGTCTGATGAAGTCAACAATACTGATGGAAGCTTTATTGCTCCACTTAATGAATGATGTTTTATTAATGGCCATGTAATAAGATTACCTTTATCTCAATGAAAGACATCAATCTTTGCCCCCTGCTGTGCAGCACTGTGAACACTCATTAAGCTCTGTATAGATCTTGCCCTCAAAACCTAAGGAGGGCCTACAGAGCGCTGTAAAACAGAGCAGTTCATTTACTGATATCTCAATTAAAAAATGAAACTCATATCAATATTAGTCTGCGAAGTCATTTATCAATCAATTAAATAAAAAGCAAATATGTACTTAATATGTACAGAACTAGAATTGCAGCCTTGCGGTTGTGTGCCTCCGCTAACCATTCAACTATCAGTACATCCTGTCAGTCGTATGTGTGTGAAGAATCCACATTTTAGAATTGGTGGCTTCTTTGTAGCAAGATCCATATTCAAAACATTGTCTACTACAGTGGATCTCAACTAGAGTAGGGCTGGGCGATAAATCCTGAAAATTATCTCGCGATATTTTTAGGCTATATCTCGATACACGATATACATCTTGATATTTTTAAATCTCCTCAAAAGCATTTTATTAATGCTAGGACTGGGAGACAAAATCAAAAATATTTCTGACCAAATACCCCTTGTGGTGTGACAAATGTGTAGGGATGACTACTGTTGTTTTTTTTTGTTTGTTTGGGGTTTTGTTGTTATTGTTTTCAGAAAATATTAACACAACGAGATTTTTGATTAATAATTAAAAATTGGTGTGTTGCAGGTGGTGGATGGATCCAACAAACACCACCTTTCACCCAAGAGAGCAGTGTTCGCGTCCCGTAAGATTCTAAAAGCCAAACCCTGTTCTTTGTTCCTGAACCTGACCATGTGCTTTTGTTGCCTAAACCCAACCATGTATGTTTGTTGCTAAAGGAAAAAAAACATCAATTCCTGGTGTTGTACCATCATAGTGCATTTATTTTGCAAGAGACTGCATGTAAATGTTAAATTTCCTGTGAAAACGGAAATACATCTTGAAAGAAGAGAACTTGACGCGGTGTCCCAACATCAACAACAAATGCACCCTGGGTACCCTGCATGTTGTATGTGGCAGTGGAAAGTCCATGACTAAAACGGCAATATGTGATGAGGTTGGGACCAGGGGTCCCTGTGAAAGTTCCAGGGGGTCCCCCAAAAATGGGGAATAGTTTATTTTCACTATCTAATTCACTATAGAACTGAGTTGAATGTAAGTAAGAGTCATTAGAGTGAGTATTCTGCTCAAAGGTTTCACAGTTATCTCCTCAATGTATCTCATAGCTGCAGAATTCTGGTCTTAATCGTGTCTAACAACCACAATCTTTTTTAGATGGAGGTCCCTGAAACAAAGTCTTATCAAATGGGGGTCTGTGACCAAATGTGTATCAATTTAGGGGTCCTAGACACCAAAAAAGGTTGAGAACCACTAGTCTACTGCCATGGCCATAGTGGACAGCTAGAATCAGCTGTATTGACAATACATGTGAACACATTCAAGGAATTTAATTTGTTTTTTTTGTTTCTCTTGATAAACTTACACACCAAAAGACATACAGCAGAACAAGAACAACAAAGCTTAACAAAGTCATGTCAATTTTATTTATATATCCCTCTATCACAAATCAAAAATTTGCCTGGAAGATACTTCAAGACCAACAGAGGGATCCTTCTCCCAGGACGTGTAGAAGTGCAATAGATTTTGCATGTGCAGAATAGACCAACATTGCTGTATACAATAACCACAGTTTCAAAGTGAACACTCAAGATTAGTGTCACCAATTCAGAATCCAACCAAATGTCCCCCCTTCTGTTCCTGTGAGTTATGGCGTTGAATGATTACCAGAAGACAGTATGATGATGAAATTTTGTCATAAACAGTCAATGAATTCTTGGCCAAAAACATGTTTTGAGAGGTCACAATGACCTTAACCTTTGACCACCAAAATCTAACTGGTTCATCTTTAAGTCTGAGTGGATGTCTGTGCCAAATTTGAAGAGATTCCTACAGGGCTTTGCTGAGATATTGTGTTCAGGAAAACTGGAAGGACAACCTGAACACATACTGCCTCCAGCCATAGCTGTTGCCAGCTCAGAGGCATAAAAAGTGAAATGTGTTTGTTGTTTTATTATGTTTTGATTTAACTGGTGAATTAATTTACTGAATCTATTACTGTACCACTGACATGGCACTTGAGAGCATTTCTGGCAAAACATATACACAGTATGAAATGTGTTATTGTACAGCTATGTGTCTCTGTTCACCTGGTAAAATGTAAGAAATTAATCTGCCATGTTTATGCCACATTACAATGACATAACTCATTAATTTGTCATACTTGCACTTAATGTGTATTTCACTAACAGAACATTATCATATATATGAATGCACTTAATTGACATTAGTGTCCAACATGTAAGTAAAGTGCATTTCCACATAATCTTATGCAAGTTTAAAAAAACACTGTGCCTCAGTGTCACAAAGTGTTTTTCTGTTTAGGGACCAGATTTTTGTGTATTTTATATCATAAGGCTTTAAGAAGAGTTTTATTCCAAAGTTATGATTTGATAAGCAGAGATTAAAGTGGAAATAGACATGTTTTTTGTTTTATCTTATTATGAAGTAAATGTTGATTGCACAATGTAATGGCTATTGAGTAATGACACCATTAGTATTAAGACCGGTTCCCTTTAAGCCTCACTGTCACTATGTCATTCTGTCTGACACCAGGTACGATCTCCTGGGATAATGACAGCTTGATTTACAGCACAATGGATCAACCGTTCTGCAACCAAAAAAGGAAGTGGACAGCATAGGACAGTTTTTTCCCCCACTAGCTATCAGTAGCTATCCACGGTTACCAAACAGTATCAGTGTAAGGTCTTCGCATCTCCAGTAGCGGAAATGATGGACGATAGTACAACTGAAGTAACTGTGGAAACTGTGGTAGTTGCTTGCCTCTAAAGAAAAGAAAAGTGATCCAGATGTCTTTACAACAGCAGCGCCAACAATAATACCACAAGAGGGTGGGGGTTTGTAAAGTTATCGGTTTCCAGCTGTGGATTTTAAAGCTGTTGTTTCCTCATTATATCATTTTATAGCAACAATTTGATCAGAGTAAGTGGTGCGGGCTTCTATAACACAATGCCTGCTGAGTGATATACTGGGAAGTTTACAGGGGCAAGTCAATACAAACAATTTAGCTGATCAAAAGCTATGTGACCATAAAGCCAGTATATTTGCTACACAGTATAACTTACAGGCTCTGCTACGCCAGCTCAAACTAAATCATTTGTAAGATTATGTTTCAGGTTACCACAAATATATTAACTGTTTGCGCCACTGTGACCTTTAACCTGCATAGAAACATTCAGGTTTCACCGGTGTCATTGTATTGATGTAGATGTCCAGAAAATATGCTCCTAAGTCCTCTGGGTATCGAGAGCTGATCTCGGACTGGCTGAAAGAGTAGATGAAAGCGGTCGGCCAAAAGCTCTGCTGAGGGTTTTTTTCTGTATCAAGTCTCACTGTGCTTCAGTGGTGCGTTGCACAGTGGCGGCTAGTGTACTCGGTCTCTGAGGTAAAACCACTGAAAGCCCCTCCCCCTCTCCCCTCATCTATCAGAGGCTCGACACAAGTCGGAGAGATTGATCTCTCTTTCACATGGACCTGACACACGCCGAGCTCTGGCGAGGCTTGTTTAACAAACGCCATCCTCTCTGCCAATAAAAAGCACCTTTTTCCCCCCCTAAGGCATCTCACAGGGCAGCACTCCGCGTATATATTAGCCATAACTTTTTTTTAAAAGCAGTATTTATAGACCCCACAGTGGGGATATATGACAGAGCATGGTGAATTAATTATTCCAAAACAATTTGATATATCTGATTATTAATTCTGGGACACGAGCTCGCTTAGAGCAGAGACTGCTTGTAAAGGTTGGATTTATCATGTTGACATTTTGCTACAGCCAATGCTCCTCTCTCTCTCACTCACGCGCTCTCTGTCTCTCTCTCTCCCACAATGCAGTTGTTCAAAGCTCTGCCCTACAGTTTTTTTTCCTGCCGCACAAAGTGGCAGAACACAAATATGCCCTTTTCATCTGTCTTCTGCCTCTTTCTCAATGAGAAAGCTACGGATGTTTTAGTAAGAGATTACAGCGAACACACCAACATATTGTTCGCACACACCGCCTGTTGACAAGCGTTCTCTCTACTGGTGTGCCATGCATGGCGGAGCACGCAAATGAAAGGTCAGGCCCATCAACATCCATCTCCCCCTCAAACGGCAGAGACACCAACCTAATCCAGCTGTACGTACAAACAACAAAGACGCGAGAAAAGGAGAACTCCAGTAGATGCATCAATCTGAAAGCATTAGAGAAGGTTAAGCCCCCTCGGTTTGTTCAGCAAGCACTCAACAGTAGCTATGCACTCCCGACTAAAATGCATGCAGCTGAACAAAGGGAAATGTTGTCGTTAAGGTTGCATTCTGCTACACAGGGTTACACTGACTGTGTGCAACATTGTGTACTGCTGCAAGCGTCTTATGGGAACACACACTGACCTACTGAGCCATCAAATGTGCTGATCTCACCAAACCTTTGACAATGACTAAAAGCCAGGCCTGAGCTTTAGACTGATCTTTTGAGCCTTGCAGATACTAAGCCACAGTTTGAAACAAACAGAGGAAGTCTAAGGCTACTGAATGGCCCCGAGGTCTTGTGCTTACCAGCTGTTAATAGCAACTTCTTTCACATTTCTTGTTGGAAAGTCACAAAGCTCAAATAAAAGTGTGGATGTCCTAAACATATTTTTGTTGGGTTTCTTCTGGTTTCCGGTCGATATTGACTCTTTTAATACTGAATACTGGCCCACCAAATTTACCAAGTCAATCTTCCCTTTCATATTACAGCTGCGCAGCATACTGAGGCTACCTTCAGCCTACCTGAACCTTCATTTCAGGCTTTCTTTCATGCTATCCTATAATATTTTGTATGGAGCCAGGAAGTATTTTGTACAATACCTGTGCAGAGAAATGTCAGTGTGGATGTGCTGTGGCAAGAAGCTTTGGACATGAGTCAGAAAGCCTTTCTTCATATCCAGAGTGAACAACATTCTGAAGTTCAGGTGCAGTTTTTGAACCAACAGCACCACCTGAGAGTACGGCTCATCAGCAAAAAGTCACTGTAAGGGGCTATAGGATACCAAAAAAATTACTTTAATGAGACATAAATTGACTTTGAAATTGAACGTTACACACCAGTCTAGGGGTGTTAGAGCGTAACATAAAAAGTGAAATGGAGAGCATGTACGTATGAACAATTTATTGCTAATACAATTGAGAGCTGATTTTCTTTGAAACGCAGATTATACGAGAAAATCATGCACAGTATGAAACAAGGACTTCACTGTGAACCACTGCCAACATAACAAACAAAACTAACCTATTTTTCTCCAGAGTGCTGCCTAGGCCTTACAAACAAAAGAAGCAAACAGAAAAAAACAATACTAACTCCCTAAACTGAACAAAAGCAGGAGAAAAAAGGTTACAACAAAAATGGCAGTTCACCCGTATGGTTTTGTGCGAAGCAATCTAACGTGCAAGGCTATTTACGATATATATTCAAGCACAGTTAACGCAGAGCTGGGCTAGCATGAGGCTATCACACACTAAGAGACTAAACAACAATACCGCTGAAGGCGAACAACGGCCCGCCTGATTAAGCAACGCGATTAACAATAATTAAATGGCTCATTGTACTGAGTACAAGCACACACAAGGAACAAAGCATTTAAACAATCAGCCCCCTGCTTGGCCAATCCTCAGCTGCGATGTCACGGCGAGTCACCCAATCAGTGCTGGGCATCTGCACCTGGAGGGAACACAAAGATCCTCACAAGAAACAAGAGCTCTCACCCTCCTGAAACATCACTGCTGCCACACACACTAAAAGATACACAATGAAAAACACAACTGGTTGTAACACCACAAAGTAATGCAAAACAATCACACTGAGATCCAAATTGCAGCTAAGGCCTCTAGTTTCACAGACCGGGCGAGGCTGAGGCGCATACATACTCCTCTTTCCCACCTCCGGGAACTGCCCATTGGTCCAACAGCCCATTGGTTTGACATCCCATTGTTCTGACCATATTAAACACATTGTTCCGAAGTCCGTTCTGAAATCATCATGATGTCCTGTGGTTAAGGTCTGGTTAGGTTTAGGCACAAAACCACTTGGTTAGGGTCAGGAAAAGATCATGGTGTGGGTTAAAATGAAAAAGAAAGTGACAAACACATAAGCCGTGAGCCTGCTCCGCCTCAAGCCTTTCCCAGCTGACCCAGAGCCGGTCGCGGCGCACCATACGCCCGCCGCGAGCCGTTCAGCACTGCGGACAGTTGGATTAATGGGATGTCGAACTAATGGGCTGTCAGACCAATGACATGGACCCCCACCTCCATCCCTCCTACCTGCGCAAGTCAGAAAGAGGGAGGAGAGAAGGCATGGAGTGGGTTTTACACACATCACACCAATCAAATGAGCCCCTCTCCTCGCCCTTAAACGCGCCACGCGAAGGTGTAATGAGAGTTTACTCAATTCGCCATGGCAGAAGAGAGCAGCAGCGTCAGACGGCCAAACGTCTCCCAGGAGGAAACTGATGTTTTGGTCCAGGAGGTCCAAGCTCACAGTGTCCGAATATACGGAACTGCGAGCAGACCTCCACGGGCTGATGATGCAAAGGTAGCCTGGGAGGAGGTCACCACAATTGTAAATCAATGTTGCGTTTCTCTCGTGCGCGCGTGCGCTCTCTCTTTCTCTCTCGCGGTCTCACTCTGTTTCTTTTTTTTTTACTTTTCTAAGATGACAGATGCTGAATATATACTCCCTATCTGATGCTGTGGCTGTTTGTGGTTGGCTGAGAGGGATGTGAACTCCTTAGTTTGCAGTTGTGTTAATCAAATCAGGTTGGGTTTCCATTACGTGTGCCAAACATGCCAAACGGTGACAATCCCCTTTGATCTGACATCAGATGTGACGGGACAGTCGATATAAAGATACAGATTGGGTATTTATTATTATATTTATTATTATATTTATTTGTTAATGTGCCTGACATTCTGGAAACCTGCCTGTGAGGTTTTGGTGACGTGTGTGCACTGTCTGCCGGTCAGTCAAACTTCCCCTACACCGGCTGCGCTCCGCCTGCGCTGACAGTAAATGTGGTTTCAGCTGGCGAGCTTTTAGCGCACCTTCGGCGAAGCCTTTTGGCACGAAACTGTCACTGCGCCAAGCTGGATCTGTCGACACCTCCCCCTGCTGCGCCGCCACACCCACCTCAGCGCACCTCGGTCTGCCAAACTACCAAACTGAGCACGCCTCGGGTTGTGCTGCTCGAAATTAGCTCTGCGTGGGGTTCGCCACCCTGCGCCACGCCGCGCCACCCTGCGCCATGCCGGGAAACTAGAGCCCAATGACTCAAAATGACCAAAAAGAGATGCAAACCAACCACAGGGAGATGCAAAATTGCTACAAAGAGACACACAATGACTGCAAAATGACTACAAATGACGCAGATGCATCTTTTTCAGTCTGGGTGTCTTGCTCCTGTGTAGAGGGGTGGGGGACCTTTTACATGTCTGAGCCCAGAGGCCCACTTTCTCATAATCCGTCCATGGCAAGGCCAGAGTTTTACCTGCACAGACACATTCCAACATGACAAGTGACCTTGAAAATGAATTTGAGCCTTTCCTCGGATATCATTAAAGCAAGTCAAAACACACACAATAGCCATTTCCCCAAGCTCTGAGTTTCATTACACTTTGGTTTCCTCAGTTCTATTTTGGCAGGCTCTGTGTGTGCCCTTGATGTGATGAGAAATGTGAATTTCTACACAGGACATATAGCAAATATGGCTGTGCTGCCCTCTCAGACACACTACCTCATAGTCATAATTTACATCCCACTTGAAACATTTCTCCCTGTCCTCTCTGCAGCTTGTTTTTCACACACTCCCTTGCACATGAGCGGGCTAAAAGCACTATCATTACTCCATCACGCTCTTAAAGTGGTGTATCTGACCCATTAGAGTGGGCTGGTGGGAGTAGGGCTGTGAAATAATGATCACTAAGAATTCTATAAAAAGAAAACTGTTGCGAGCATTTGTTAGTCACAGCGGAGGAGCGATTAAGGCAGACTGATTGAAAGTGTCCCGTGTGAGCGGACGTGTCAGACTGCGAGAAAGTTTCTGTGATGGGCGTAATGGGCCAAATATCTGCTCTGCTTGGCTCCTCTCTCTCCTCCACTCCGCGACGCTCTGCTCAATTAATCCAGAGCCTCTAAATGACCCTCGAAGGTGACTCGCTAGATAAGTGCAATTACACTGGAAACAAGGGTGCTGCCAATTAGTCCTCAAGTCTCCCTCCATCTTTGCGGCGGAGGCTGAGCACGTCCCACCGGGTCGGCCTGTTTGTGACTTCATTAGCGGGCTTCTAAAAGGGGAAGATGAACGCCTGGCCTAGATCACACTTCTGTGTGCAGGGATCAACACCGCATAGTGTGCGTTTGTCCTTAAATGTTCAGGAATGACAGAAGAGGCACAGGGACGCAGACATGGGCAAAACCTTGGAAACCTTTCCTGGAATCTCAAACTGTCCACACAGATTAGTGATGTTTCTGCACAGTGATGGCAGTTTACTTGCTTTATGTTATTTTAGGCAGAAAGACTCCAGGGAAGCCAAACCCATGTCTCATCATGCCAAGGAGTGATGATGGTGGTGATGATGATGATGATGATGCATCCAGTGACAGCAGAGAGGAGGTCTCACTCCTCATCCTTCCTCTCTCTCTCTCTCTCTAATGCCTCTTTGCTCGTCTCTAATTGCTCCCCCATTGTTCCTTCCTGAGCAAATTGTTAATGAGAATTTCCTGCTATGTAGACGTCAGGGGCACAGTCACTTGTTGTCTGCCAGCACAGAGTCTGTGAGTAATGGGTGTGACTAATGCTGCTTGGCAGCTTCCACTCTCATCCCTCCCTGCCATCTGTCCCCTGCCACCCCTCTGGGTGCACCGGGGTGCTCTCAGCAGGTCTCAGTAATCATACACACACAAACACACACTCTACACACACACACAAGCAGTTCAGACATTTGACAACATCCAAAGACTGTAGAAATTATGTTTTCCAAATCTGTGACTTTCACACACGCTGCGCACTGTGCATCACATCAGTCACTTTCACAAGTTAGATTTAATAACTAATTATTTTCCTGCGATCACTAAAACTTCTGTGGTCTGTGGACTGAGTGTGTGTGTGTTTTATGACAACAGAATATCAATTTAAAACACATCAAAGAAGATCAGACCAATCACTCACCTTTAAAATAACATACAGAGTAACCCTAATGATAACTCAGAGTTCCACTTTCTGTGGCACTGGCACAATTTAACGAAAATATTTGCTACCATTTCCGTTTAACTGCTCTCCATTTGTGGAGAAACACACCATCCATGTAGCGATGCAATAGTAAATGAGATGTGTGAGTGAGTGTGGAGGATAAATGTATCCAGGATGTCAGTGCTGGCTTAAGATAGGAGAGAAGCAGCATGAATCTCATTACAAGGGCCCCTGGACCTACCCCTGCAGCCAAGTGAATCACTCTGAGTGACTTTAAATTGGTGTCCAATGAAGTAGGAATTGATCCTTGGCCCTGTTCTGGTTCTCTGAGGCAGTTTGGACTGTAATCTTCAGAAGCTGCAGCTTTGATGGACTTGTGGCATCTGTTTAGTTTCCATACGGCTGAGGTCGTTTTATAATTGGAAAGCAATTCATCTGCAGAGAAAAATATTTGCCTCTCTGGTGACTCCAGAGGTGTTAACCTTGACTGATTATTCCTTTTATGCTGTTTTGAATGTTTATGTAGCAAATTGCAGGGAAATCTGAGACCTGACTTTTACTGATTTGCTCTGATTGTGACTGTTCATTTTAACGGAGATAAAATACACACTCATATGATCACTGTGTACAACAATGTGAGAAGAAGGCCGAGGGCTTGGCACTGCACCCTTGGCACTTAAGTAGCAGAGGTATCACTGGGACTTAACTTTGCACTGCTCCTGATATGGTGGGAGTGTTTTTCGCTCTCTGAATAGCCAGAGGCATAGTCAATCTTATTCTGCCTGCCAGTCATTAAATAAAAGCAGCTCTGACAGTGAGACTGTTGCACCCAAAAATATAATAGTCAGTTATTACCTTTCAGCGGTTCCATGCACATATTTAGATAAATAGTTCTGCTTTTATGCTGCGCGAAAATAAGTCTTTTCATACCTACTGACATATTAGACTGAGACTGAATCAAATTTTAGGGTCGCATCCTGCATTGAACACGATTGTTGGTGCAGGTAATATGGTAACCTGCACAATGTCCTTAAATGTACTTTAGTTGTAAGGATCTAGAGTGTTTTCGCACTTGGTCTCTTTCAGCCCTCCAAACAAAATAAATGCTGTGTAAACGCTCCAAAAGAACTCACACCCCTCTGAAAAGGACCGTACTCAGACCTCCAAGGTAGTCTGAGTACGGTTTGCTTAAAGTGCGTTGTGGTTCACCTAACCCGTGTATTGTGAATGCAAAGCACTCCAGGTTTGCTTTGTCCATTGTCACTGTATTTTAGCTTGAAAAAAAAAAAAAAACCGAATCATGTCAACTGGTAATGCTAGCAAGGAGGAGGATGAGGAGTAGTTTGCTCCGAGGAAAAACTGCTGCACTTCTCCAGATGTGGAACGAAGAACACATCAAACAGCAACTGTCTACAACAAACAGGTATGCTAAGTTTTTCCTCAAATTTTCAGTTCATATGAAAGTGAGGGGCTTCATTAGGACCGCACCACAGTGCCACATCAAAGTAAAAACTAGAATTACTGCCCCATTGTTGTATTCCTTCACAAACCAGTCAAGTTGCAGTTACAGTCCAGACTCAGATGTGGCCATGACAGTTGACAACACTTCAAATATGGACGTTGTTGCAAAGAAGCTACAAACTCTAAAGCATGGCTGCTTCACACACATCTTCAATCTGGCACGACAAAAGTTCTATACAATCAGCACAGTTTCAAGATGGACATCCAAGTTTAGTGTCACCAATTTAGTATCCGACCAAATGTCTCCCCTTCTGTTCCTCAGTTATAACGTCCAATAATTGCTCCAATATAAAATTTTGAATAAAATCTTATCACTTGATAGACTTGACAGACAAGAGATTTTGCTTGCACAGTATAGACCAACATTACTGTATACAATCAGTATCAGACCAAATGTCTCCCCGTCTGTTCCTGAGTTATGGTGTTGAATAACGGCCAGAGAACATATTGATATTACAGCAAAGTTGGCCTTTGACCCTTTGTTCACTTTATCATTTTATACTATCAGACATTTGAGTGAAATTTTATCATAATTAGTGCATGAATTCTTGAGTCAAAGACTAAATTCCCTTAGTCTTTCCCAAACCGACATCAAAGAACTAGCGGCGACAAAAGCCAACTGTTGCGTCGTCTACATCACCTCACGTCGCCCTGTGTCAGTTGCATTTGAACCCACTACAAAGTACATCTGACGGCTAAGTGGCACGTATGTTCTGCGCCTGCGTGAGAGAGAGCAGAGTGAGAGAGTGGTACATCCTGACAGCCGAGGGGTTTCCTATCTGTGCAGCCGAGCACCGCAGCACCTCCACGGACTATTACATCCAGACGGTCACGGTGTTTCCTCCACAGGCTCCACTTCATTCAGCTGCCCAATAAACCCGCTGCTTCTTCCCACTTTAACCTGAATAACAAACCGGGGATCGGTGCTCCGGTTGGATCCAAACGGAGAGCCGGGGCTAGCTGGGAGGCTAGCAGAGGCTAACTGGCTGTGCTTCCCTCCAGTCATGCTGCGGCTAAAGCTCTGCTAGCCTCACAGCTAGCCCTGGTTTGTTATTCAGGTTAAAGTGGGAAGAAGCAGCGGGTCTGTCGGGCAGCTGAGTGAAGTGGAGCCTGAGGAGGAGGCACCGGTTAGCCCCGGTTTCACTACAGGCAGATTCACACGCTACAAGTGCGAGGAAATAAAACCTGAACAGCCAATCAGAGTGATCTCTCTCACCGACAAGCTCCGCCGCCGATTCAACATGCTCAATCGGCTGAAAAGCTGCTGACAGTGTGGGACACACCGCAAACTAGGGTGACAGATGCTCACCGACGGCCCGACTTTGACCGACGGCCAACCATCGGTTTGGTGTATCAGGGCCTTTAGGATATTGCATTCATGAGAACAGGACAGACAACTTGAAAACATAATGTCTTAAGCCACAGTTATTGCCAGTGCGGAGGCATGAAAACAACATC